>NW_007247208.1:477697-523025 GCF_000164805.1 Carlito syrichta
TTTATAGAGTGATTGAGTCTTCAGGGTATATCCCAGTAGGGGGATTGTGGGGTCATATGGAAGGTCAATTTTAGAGCTTTTAGGAATCGCCACACTGTTTTCCACAGAGGTTGCACTAGTTTACACTCCCACCAACAGTGTAGAAGTGTTCCCTTTTCACCACACCCTCTCCAGCAGCTATTATTTTTTGAGTTGTTGATAACTGCCATTCTGACTGGAGTTAGGTGATATCTCAGTGTGGTTTCGATTTGCATCTCCCTGATGATTAGTTAGGTTGAGCATTTCTTCATGTGTTTGTTGGCTGCTCAGATGTCTTCTTTTGTGAAGTGTCTGTTCATATCTTTTGCCCATTTTATAATGGGGTTGTTTGTTTTTTTCTTTTCAGCATGTTTGAGTTCCTTGTAGATCCGAGGTCTGATTCTAAATAGGCCTAGTGGTATTTGTGATTACCTGATGATAACTCAACATCCTGGCCTAAAAGCAGAAGCTTCATCATAGACCTCATATGAATAGAAAAAAAAAAGGAAACCTTTTCTACAAGAATTTAGAAAAACTTGTTAAAGTCAGGCCTAATATCTGACAAGATAATCATTACAGAGGACTCCAATAAGCATGCCACAGAGGTAAAGTAGTAAGAAGTTAAAAATGCTGTCACAGCGTAGTTATTCTAGCTCAGTAAATGTGTCAAGCATTAGCCTATGATGAGTACCATTATTCTTAATGAACACCATAATAGTGATGATATAACTATATCCAAGAGTCAATTTCGTAAGTTATTTTAGGCAGTCAAAATATGAAAAGTATTCAGGTGATTTGGGTTATACGTTTTCTAAGCCTTGTTTTTGCCATATTCTCCATAATAATTAAACAAGTCATATTCAGCAAATTCGAATGGCTGAAAGCAAACACCTGTAATAAATCTATCTCAAAGAAACACAGACTGCAAATGAATAGGAGACTCATATTGTAGGTAGACATAAACACTCCTGCTATGACTCATTACCGCTGCCATTTCAGTATAGTCTGACATCAGAATGTAGTAAGGACATGAAGGTCTGGGTTCTGGGCCCAACACAGGGACCAAATTATTGGGGAACATTACCATCGGAAGCTCCATTTCTGCAACCCAAAATCTAAAATGCTATCTGTGTTTTCTACCTCACAGGATTATAGGAAGAAGATGATGCAAGTATTTTATAATTCATAAAAATTGAAAACCATAATATGTCATGATAACAATTCTAAGATTTCAAAGTCATCTATGACAAAGAATGCAATATATTGCCAACTCTTGTGACAAAATCAAAACCCTGCAAGGTAAAACACTCCTAAATCCTATTGTAATTTCACCAGATGCACTTAAAATCACACTGCATAGCATTGGTCTCTGGTAACTTATTTTTACACATTTCTTACAACATATTTTATGGGTCATAAATAAGTTTTTAGTGGCCAAGGGTTTTATCTATTCAACCTCCTTTCTGTAGGGCCTGGGTCTTTTCTTTTCTTTTGAGTTGGAGTCTCATCTCACTCTGTCGCCCAGGCTAGAGTGCAGTGGCAAGCTCATAGCTACCACAGGCCCAACTTACTGGACTCAAGGGATTCTTCTACCTCAGCCTTTCAATTAGCTGGAACTACCACCTTGGTCTTCCAGTTAGATGGACTACAGGTGCGAGCTACCACACCCGGCTAATTTTTTTTATTTATTGTAGAGACGAGGTCTCGCCAGGTTACCCAGGCTGGTCTCAAACCCCTGAGCTCAGGCAATCCTCTTGCCTCGTCCTTCCAAAGTGCTGGGATTACAGGCTTGAGCCACCACACCTGCCCTGCTCTTTTCAAAGGCATATTTTTAAAAAATGCTCTGAAGAGCCAAACAATAATCAGATAATATTTACTCAAAATAAGACAAACAATATTTGGCACTCATAGCTATGGCAGCCTATGATAAAAGAAATAACCTGAAGAGTTGAATTTAAATAATCTACATATCCCAATCTCAGTGCTAACTGGATACTTACAACACCTATATCATATGAGTCACTTGGATTGCAAGTAAAAATCAAGACAAACTGTACTTCAATGATCTTTAAGAAAGATTTATAAATGGGTGTGTGCATTTTTAAAATGTTATGACATGTAAAACAAACCTGTTTGGTGTGGTGGCTCATGCCTGTAATCCCAGGACTTTGGGAGGCTAAGATAAGAGGATTGCTTGAGCCCAGGAGTTCAAAACTATAGTGAGCTGTGATTGAGCCACTGCATTCCAGTCTGGATGATAGAGTAAAATTGCAACTCAAAACAAAACAATAACAACAACATAAACAACCATGTCTTATCACTTCTTTGGTAGTAAAGAGAAGAAACATATATTCTACGAATACACACACACACATTTGTGGAAAGAATCAAACTGTAAAACCTTGAAAACTCTTCAATTTTCATAAGTGATAGTAGCTTTAGGGCTCTCAAAGTATAACTTTATATGAGTTAATCATTGGCAATCTTTCCTTTCACACTTTGATAATATAGTGAAAAGGTTGAATGCTAGAATACCTTCCTTGGATATGTGAATTCAAGGAGCTGCTATTCTATAATTATAAACACAATTCCTATCTGGTTATGCTTAATTATACACTTTATGCCTTTTTTTCCTTTAACTCAAATATATTATTTAGTCAACTTCCAGCTACAGACTTTTAAAGTTTATATTGGAACAAGTTTCATTCTACTTTGATTTGTGACATAGATAACATTGTAAGTCACTTTTCTACATTACCTCTTAAAAGCTATTTCCATTCCTACACAGTATACAGATTAAGAAAGTTTTACACATAATAAGTAATGTGCCACTATAATTTGAAAATATTCATCTTGTTCATGTTCTCTACCTCCTACTAAAAGATTTATAACATCACTGAAACAGGAATTGATGAATTCATCACTGTCTGAGGCATTTTGATCATAATCAATAACATAATTTTAACCTTAAATAGGATTTCAATTAAAGCATATTTTTCAAAGTAATTTTACTTTAACATAAAGATGACTTTGGTTCCATAAATCATTAACCCATTAGGTGCCAAAAAGAAAATTATCCTGTCTCTGGAGTTCTACATCAGAAAAATAAGAAATGAAACCAAACTCTCTCTGTTCTATTACACATTTCCCACAGGTACATTTCATAAAAATTACGTTATTACATTTTCATCATGGAAAATGAAAAGTAATATACTTTCATAAAATGATAGAACCATAAAAGTATTATTAGATAAAACTGAGAACACCCAAATATATTGCCTCTGCTTGGACAGTGTGTATTTTATCTGCAAATAAAAACATTTTCATTGAAACAAAATTAATTTGTCATATCATTATAAAACATCAAAAAATATTAAAAATCCTGTGAAACGTATGGATGGTACACAAAATACACTGTATTTCATTATAATTCTATTCTAGTCATCTATTCGTTCTTTTCCTGCTGTCACTATTAGAATGTTCAAATAATGCAAATTTCTCCAATGCACAATACAAAATTGCTTCCTTCAAAAATAAAGTTCAAAAATTATTTTAAATATATAGTGCAGTTATTTTATTTTAAATATGTTGCCTTCATTTATTAGAAAATTCAAAGCATATCCTCTGCTTTACCATTTTCTTTGAATAAGCCTAAGCATTTTACCCCTTGTTTATACCACAGTTCGCTGGTTCTTGCTAAATGATTCAGCCCAGCCCCTTACTAAGGCATGTGAGACTCTTATTCCTCACCTCTTCTTCTGTGTTGTTCCACAGCTCTGCCCATCTAAACTCTCTCAGTTTGTTTCACTGTCTATGTATCATCTTCTATACGGTTCCCCCTTTCCACCTATGAAATATGAACTGATCCTTCAAACACACACACACACACACACACACACACACACACACACACACACACACACACACACACCCCACAGGTTTTTTTTCATGGAGTTTTCCATGACTCCCTGAAAAAATGTTTCATTTTCTATGATCCCATCACTGCTTTCAGACAGTGTTCCATTCCCACTCTATTTGTCTATCTACTTGCTTGTTCCTCCCACCAGAAAGTGAAGGCTTCTGCATGTAGAACTCTTATACATTCTTGTATTAGTAGCACCTCCCAAGATTTGCTACCTAAAACACTCAACAAAGTTTCTTAAGTAAGTGGACAAAATGAATGATTACAATTCACGTGGTCTGTTCACTGATCTTAAAATGATTAGACCCAAACTAGGGATTTGACAATTATTTATAAATGCCTGTCTAATTGTTCAATTTGTATATGTGTGTTCCGTTCATTGGGTTCTCAAGGTGTTTGACTTTCAAACTGAAGAGATCAAACTTATGACTAAGAATTCTGGTTGCTGAGCAACAACATTCAATTAAAAGAACACAAGAAGGGTTAGGGAGCAATTGGCCCCCACTGATTTCAGTTTCTCAAGTTGACTCAGGTAATCAAAAATAGGCTCACCCCTCAGCCCATACAACACAACCTACCAACCGATGGTCTTGTATTCCTTATCAGCTAATATTTAGTAAACACCTTTATGGATCAGGTATTGCTTAACATATTTCACATGTATTAATTATTTCAATGCTTGCAATAACACTGTGAGGTGCGCACTTACTACCCTAATTCACAGAAAAGTATGTCAGGAAAAAACTAATACCAAGGCCATAGAGACTTATATTCTTTCCTAAACAAGGAGGTGGGAATCTGACCACCTTGTGTGAGGACTGGCCCATTAAGGGAGATTATACTCCACCCAGGAAGGAACTGAACAGAGAAACATGGAAATTTCCCTATGAGTTGGAGCACTTGTAGACATATCATCACTGTTTCTCTATTTAGTCAATTCATCTTGAAATCAATGCACGACCAAAGAAAATAATTGCAAAAAATAAGAGCATTTAAAATAGTGTCTTAAAATGCTCTTTTATACAGATTTTTTAAAGTACAATGATTACATTAGAACTTCTACTGCTTCCCAGTAGATATAAGTGATACCCCCAGGAAAAGAGAAAATAAGAGGAGGAAAGAAACAGGTAAGATTGGGAATTAAGTGGGCTTCAGTTTCCTCACTTATAAAAAGATAAAATTGAAATAAAAACAAAACAAAAAACCTGTACATAAAATTCTACTCAGCTCCAAAGTTCCATGAGTGGAAGAAGAAAAGCCCAAAAGCTGGATAGGAAGAATATAGTCCAATTCAATTATTTGCTCTACATGTAAGAACACATCAAACTTTAATTATTCTCAGTTTATTCCCAATTCAGTTCTAAGATATTTCTATAGAAAAAAGGAAGGGGTAGCTCTTGTCTGTACCATGTGAGATGCGTGTCTTTTCATACTGTGATTAGAATAAGGTAAGTTTGGAACTCTGAGGATCATTTAATAGCATTATAAATAGTGACATTTGTGAATAAATATCCTGGATTTTCCAGGTTGGGCAAAATAATTAAATCTGCAAAGGAGCTGTAATTCTTTGGGAAACAGATATCAACTATAATATCATTTCAAGAAAATGACACTGGTGTATACAAATGCTTTTGCCATTCCTTTTAAGAATCAATTGATAATAAAACAAACAACAACAGATGCTGGCAAGGATGTGAAGAAAAAGGAATGCTTCTACATTGCTGGTGGGAATGCAAACTGGTGCAGCCTCTTTGGAAGACAGTGTGGCAATTTCTGAAAGAACTAGAAATTGACCTTCCATATGACCCAGCAATTCCCCTATTGGGAATATACGCAGAGGAACTCAAATTATTCTACAAAAAAGATACTTGCACACGTATGTTTGTTGCAGCTCTAGTCACAATAGCAAAAATATGGAACCAACCGTGTTGCCCATCGAAGCTAGACTGTATAAAAAAAAAAATGTGGTACATATACACAATGGAATATTATGCAGCCATAAAGAATGACAAATATATGGACTTTGCAGCAACCTGGATGGATTTGGAGTCGCTCATACTCAGTGATTTATCACAGAAACAAAGAACTGAGTTCCACATGTTCTCACTCATAAGGTGACCTTGAACAATTATAATGCTATAAGAAAGTGACTGGAGCTGGGCTTGTGGCTCAGCCTGAAATCCCACGTTTTGGGAGGCTAAGGTGAGTGGATTGCCTGAGCCCAGGGGTTCGAGACCTGCCTGGGCAACTTGGTGAGACTTCATCTCTACAATAAATCAAAAATTAGCCAGGCATGGTGGTGCATGCCTGTAGTTCTAGTTACTTGGAAGGCTGAGGCGGAAGGATCGCCAGGGCCCAGCAGGTTGAGGCTGCAGTGGCCGGGAGCGGCCACTGCACTCCAGTCTGGGAAACAGAGTGAGACTCCGATTCAAAAAAGAAAGAAAGAAAGAAAGTGATTGGCAGTAGTGGAAAACTGTCAGGGGAGGAGGGTGGGACTGGCAGTTGAGGAAAACTACTAGGGGAGGGAAGGGCATACCTCACCAACAAGGGAACCTGCATGACCAATGTTTGTATACCTAACCCTAAATTGTATCCCACATCTTTATAATAATAAATAAATTTTTTTTAAAAAAGAATCAACTGAAAGAAGAAACAACACCCAAATTTCATATTTTCATATAGCACTTAAAAGATTAGTCCTAGAGACTGAAATTTTCTGGAGGCTGAGAAATAAGAACCTAAATTCAGTAGGATTTAAGGTGTTCACATAGAGTGACATCTGTAATGTTTTTATGTCAAAAACAAGCTGGGATTAATTATTTTCCCACAAAAATGTTATGAAAATTCCAAGTTCAAACTTTTGTCAGAGTTTAAAAATAGAAAACTCATTTTTAGGCCAAGTTGGTAATTATTTTAAAGCACTATAGTATGTCAGAAAAATAATTAATACAATGTGGTTTCTTGGCACCATGAGCTGCATGGTATCTAAAATCTCAATATTAAAGTTTAACAAGTAATCAGTCAGTTACCTAGCATAACAATCAGAGTTTCAGAATAACCAACTTTACTAATTTTTGTTTCCATTAGAAACAAACATTGAATTTACAATGTGGAATACAGATGACATACTAAAATGAGTTTACAAAGTACTTAGGATTATGAATTTAAACCTATATTAATAAGAAGAGTGAACACATCAGGTTACTGCTAAACTCCATCTAATTACTTACAAATTAATCAAGGACAATAAAGGAAATTATCATCTGAAAGACACTCTTGATAATACTACTAAGAACTGTCAAGCTTCAATTATCCATGCTAATTCACAGAGCTGGCTAATCCTAAATGGTGGATAAATTAACAATTCTTGTTATTGGCACAGGTTATATTTCTGTGCATGACAGATTTACCTTAGTAGTTTTTTGCAGTTCAGTATTAAAAATAAGTTTTCCTTTCTAGATGCGAAGGCAAAGGCAGAAATTTTTTAAAGTTTGAAATGGGTTAATTGCAAAGTTTATAACCCACAT
Source organism: Carlito syrichta (assembly GCF_000164805.1). Lineage (NCBI taxonomy): Eukaryota > Metazoa > Chordata > Mammalia > Primates > Tarsiidae > Carlito > Carlito syrichta. Next base: position 485,165 of record NW_007247208.1, read on the forward strand.
GTACATTATATAAGATCTGAGTGCTGTTTAAAATCTTTTAGTTATGCTTTCAAAATACATTTAATAAATGCATGTTAATGTAGGTAAATTATGACAAAAATGATAAAAAAGATTATTAATTTTTTATAATTTTGAAAGTGTGTCAAAATTTAAGTCATATATTTTGTGAGTTATTATTTCATTTTACACACAAAAATACAAATCTTCAAGAAGTTACATATGGAATGACTCCATTATGGTAAGTAAATTGGTGTCACACACACACACACACACACACACACAAACACACAACACACACCCCTATTTAAAACACCTATCACAAATTTAGATCTTTTGAGTTCCCTCTCTCTCATTCTCTTGCTCTCATTCTTCTTTTTAACAAACAGGTATTACCAATACAATTACCTGCCAACAAAATTAGCTGCAATTAAGAGACAGGCACTGCTAGATTCTTGAATTTTGGTCTAGATTTCTGGTGATATTCTCAACATCATTTATTAAAACAATATTCTACACCTAACAGAGAAATGCAGCACGCACAGGAAGTGGCAAAAATATAGATGACAGAACTTGAATATCTTAATTAGAATTTCAGTTCGCTAGCTACAAGTGAGTAAAAGTAGGCAGGTTACTTAACTGCTTAGTGTCTAAGTTCCTTTGTGTATATGATGGGGGTAGTATTAGTACTTACCTTTTAAGGTTGTTGTGAAGATTAAATTAGATGATAATATGCAAAAGCACGTGGAACCGAATCTGGTACAAAGTAAATACTCAGTAACTATTAGCTCATATTACTGCAAAATTATTTTTAAGTGGATAATTCCTAGACAAGAGAAGGAAAATAACTCTGCATTTTTTTAAAGAAAAGTGTCACATATTTTTCACAGTTTACTTATAATCACAGTGAGTAAAACAAAGAAAAAAACATTCTTTGAACCATTAGAGTAATGGTTTTCAACTGATGTCAGGGCAAAAGGAAGGAAGAAGATACACTTTCAGTAAATTTATCAGAGTAGTTCATCGATATTTTAATAGAAAGTTATATTTAGAAAATGAAAAAAGTTCATAATTGTAAGACTAAAATATGAAACTTTATTATAAAAGGGAACATGGATTTTGAAAGATAAGTTGAAAAATGTAGATCAGAAAAGCATATTATCACATCTAGAAATACTCAACACTCACCTTGCCTTGTCTTTGTGGTTCCATCAGTGGAATAAACAGAACTCTATCAACTCAGGACTTGAAGCTAGCCAAGTGCTAAAGGTCAGCCATGGCAGGAAAGACCATGAACAGAGGAACTGGGTTATGACCAGAAGAGAAGAACATAGAAGGGAAACAACCAACAGAACAAGAAACGATGCAGTGAGGAGAGAGCTGCTGGCCCCGCTGCGGGAGGTGAGAGCAGGCAACACTAGATGTGCACATATGCATAGACAGAGTAGAACTGTCCATGGTCAGATCAACACAACGACACAAAGTCGTGGCTGTAGCCTTCATCCAAGAAGTTCCTACAGAGCTCAAGGGTTAAGACAAAATGCCCTTGATGAGTGGGCCTAACCCCTGTCATGAGAAGTACCTAACAGTCCCTGGGAAGAAAAGCAGGAACAGGAGATACAGATCCTTTCAGCTGTATGTTTTCTCCTGTTTCTAACAGTATCTGGTGTCTAAGCATGTACTTCATTCTATGAGGGTGAATGATAGTGGTGGTGGTGGAAGTAACAATGTACCTATACCTACAATGATGGTTTTCTTTTCATTTTTAGATAGATGCAAAGAATGTCATTTGAGAACCTGATATAGTAAGGCCTAGAGAAGTCAATTTGCCTGAAGTCCATCTACTTTTCCCACTATACCCCACCAATAACTTAGAAGCCTGGAACCTCTACTTATGAAATTAAAAAACATGCAGGCGAGGTGTGGTGGCTCAAGCCTGTGTAATCCAGGCACTTTGGGAGGCTGAGGCGAGAGAATTACTTGAGTCCAGGAGTTCGAGACCAGCCTGGGCAACTTGGTAAGACCTTGTCTCTAAGATAAACGAAAAAGTTAGCTAGACATGGTAGTATATGCCTGTGGTTCCAGTACTTGGAAGGCTGGGGTGGAAGGATCGCTTGAGTCCAGTAGGTTGAGGATGCAGTGGCCGTGAGCATGCCACTGCACTCCAGCCTGGGCAACAGAGTGAGACTCCAACTCTTAAAAAACAAAACAAAATGTGCAGATATATTTTTTCTTTTAAGTAAACATGATTTTACGTTGTTTACAACTGAATAGATTAATAATAATACATTAGAAATTCAATGATTATATAGATATAGTTGAAAACATTAAAAGTTGTATCTTCTTGGGTTATAAATGCCTCCATTTAAAAATACTATATTTTAGAGATCTGATTGGTAAGCTAGCTTTAGCATTAAGGAATTCAGATTTGACTCATTATTACTTACATAAATTGCTATGCTCTTTAAAAAGGACTTCCTAATTCAGAGAGGTTACCCTCATTTGCAGGCTCCTTCCAATATATACCATGATAAAACTTATAACCAGTTCCCACTTTTATATATGTCAGTGAATTCTGGGTGACAATAGTTCTCACTTCCCAAAACAGATTCTTGAAAACATGAGTCATTCCAGACTATTAAATTAGGAGTACACTATTGAATTAAGAAAAATAACTGACAGGGAACAGCATGAGCCTATTTGGAGCTATTCCTTTGGTACTTGTCCCTCAGGTGGCACTACAAAGTAAGATCCTAAATATTCCAAGGAATGATCAATCTTATAAGAAGTTATGGGGGTGGGGGACAGTATATTGAGCACTAGCATGCTGACTGTATTTTCAAATATTCTCCAAATTGAAATATGCCCACATCTGAACAATAAATTGACTAATCATCAAGGAAAGAAAATACATCATTTAGAAAGACACTTGCCATTTACAAGTAAAAATAAAATTGCAAAAATCAAATTTCCTTCCTTTGTGCTGTTAAATATTTGACAAACCTCAAAGTGTCCCTGGTAAAACGGTTGATATACTAACAGAATTAAATATCCCTTTTAAGTCCAGGTGATTACATGTATGCAAGTGCAGAACGCAGAACTCTATTTATCAATTTCAGACTGCTGTGAAAAGTGCTGAATACCATTCTTTCAGGGGGATAGAAAACATTTATAATAGCAACAGCCCCACAGCCACATCTTCTTGTAACTAGCTCTAAGGATGAAAAAAATCTTTATGACAATAACAAGAAAATGAATTTTCATTTTAAAAGGCAGTCCCTGTGCCATCACTGGCTGTCCTGCCACCCAGCTCCTCTGAAGGCATTCAGATCCTTCACTGGAATGTCTCAAAAATCAATAGCAATTTATTCTCTCTTTGGACCCCAAGCAACAAAAGTAAATAATACTGTCACCTCCAGTCTGCCTGCAGAACATGGTCACAAAACAGCCTTGCCACTAAAATACAACCTTATGCAGCTCTTTATCTATGCTGGCGCTGCTGATTGTATTGGCTTTCAAGGGGAACAAATACTTCAGCAAAGCCACACAAAGAGGTCAAGCTCTTGTTCCTTAGCCAGACAGAATGCTGAGGCCTGAATTAAAAAGAAGTCTTGACACAACCTAAGCTTCCTGCTTCAACTATGAGAGGTTTATGGAAGAAAAACAAGAATATTTATTTTTCAAGATTATTAAAACTAAAAGAAAAATATGAGATCAAATATATCATATTTACCACTTTTTTCTATAGAATTTAATTAATAAAAACACCAGAACTCTGAAGCAACTAGTTGAACCACAATATTTAGCAGCTAAAATCTGTAAGTAGGGAATTTTTGTACTAATTGATAAAAATATTAATGTATAAGCAAATTAAGACAGGTATTTTGTTTTTATTTTTTATTTATTTTATTTTATTTTTTTATTTTTTGAGTTGGGAGTCTCACTCTGTCGCCCAGACTGGAGTACAGTGGCCGCTCCCGGCCACTGCAGCTCCACCTGCTGGGCTGCGGCGATCCTTCCGCCTCAGCCTTCCAAGTAGCTGGAACTACAGGTACACGCTACCACGCCCAGCAAATTTTTTTGATTTATTGTAGAGATGAGGTCTCGCCAAGTTGGCTGGGCGGGTCTCGAACCCGCAGGCTCAGGCAATCCACTCACCTCAGTCTCCCAAGGCGTGGGATTACAGGCTGAGCCACCGAGCCCGGCAAGACTTAGGAATTAAAGTTCTATTTTGATGATGCTCAACTGAGTTGTTGAGATCAACATTACATAATCATATAAGATACTACACACACTCTGGAACATATATAATGGCATTTTGAAGCAATAGAAGGAATCTTAGGAATAATCGAGTATAATCCTATCCATTTACACAAAAAGGAAAACAGGTCCTACTTCTAACACCAGAAAATTGGTTAATGGAAGAAACAAGACTAACATCCAGTTTGACGTTTTTGCACTCTATTGCTCTATCTTCCAGACACACTAAAGAAAAGTCCAAGCCATCTGATGAGAATATATAGTAAGCCAGCATCCCTCAGGGCTGGAAATCATTCCGTAAGAGAAAAATGAAGCATTTTAAAACCGTGTGTAGTAATTAAAATTTTCAAACCATATAACAATTTATTGATCAATCATACTGGATTTATTGAATGCCTGTTGTGTACTTATCACTAGTAGGAAATAAAAAATATATACATATAAGCTTAAGAATGGCAAATTGTATGGTTGAAGAATGAATGGAAATCGGTCAGGACTGAGGGAAGGAAGGTGTCTGGAGGGGAGGTGAGTTAGATAAGGGAGGAGGAGGAAGATCTAGTTCAAGGCAGACACCTGAGGTCACATAAAGTGAGGGCTAGGAGATGCCCTATGAGAGGAGGGACCTGGCAAAATAGGGGTGCCTGTGAAGTAAAGTGGAGAAGTGGGGTGGGGCCAAAGACTGGAAGCACCAGAAAATCAGGTGGAAGGATCTGAATTTCATGTAGTGACCCCAAATAAGCATTTTATCTTGGAAACATCACTGCAGTTGCTCTTTGGCACACTCCCAGTTAAAAAAAAACAAAAAATAGTTTAAAGGTGCTGTCTTACTGGTCAAAAAAAAAAAATAACAAAATATGACAATTTTTTACAACCAAAAATTCTTTCTTTGAAATTTCATTTAAATAATCAAAAACATACAATTGTGAAAAAATTCATTCAAGACTTATGATACATTTTCTGATAAAATTAATATAACTAAGCTAAGGTAAGGGGGAGGGAAATCTCTGAATCTCTTACATTAACCACTTTAGCAAATAAAAATGAGTAGAGGAATTGGGAATTTTGATAAATCAGGTTTAAATTTTATACTTTAAAGAAGATACAATCAAATTGACATATTCTGCTTTCTACAAAAATATGAAGCATCCAAAGTTAATCATAATCATAAAGATAATACAACATAACTTTAAAAACAGACAATTTTCTGTTTCTTCAAGCTTTAGAAAGTTTGCAAAACCAACATTTTTTCTTTTTATTTTATTCAATCATTATAAAAAATTTGGGGGGAAAAATATATATATAAACACAAATAACCACATGAAAATCACAGAGGCCTACTCTAATATTATAGGTCTCTTTCTATTTAAAAATGATCTACAGTGGAGATACAAGTGTTTTACTTCTTAAAGTTACTATGTCAAAGTAACACAGCAACTTCACTTATAAGAATTTACAGAGAGCCAGGCTCGGTGGCTCAGCCTGTAATCCCGCACCTTTGGGAGGCTGAGGTAAGTGGATTGCCTGAGCCCGCGGGTTCGAGACCTGCCTGGGCAGCAAGACCTCATCTCTACAATAAAACAAAAAATCAGCCGGGCGTGGTAGCGCATGCCTGTAATTCCAGCTACTTGGAAGGCTGAGGCGGAAGGATCGCCGGAGCCCAGCAGATTGAGGCTGCGGTGGCTGGGAGTGGCTACCGCACTCCAGTCTGGGTGACAGAGTGAGACTCCAACTCAAAAAAAAAAAAAAAGAATTTACAGAAAATATTATGGATGTGGACAATATTTCACTGAATGTTTAATGAAATATTATTGGAAAAAGTAAAAATTGAAAATAATTTTAATAGCCAAGAGTAAGGCATTCAATAAGTTATAAATCTATTCATATGTTGTCATCATTTTTATACATATTAGATTAGTTAATACTCATCCACTTATTTTTTTTTTATTTTTCTAACTTTTGAAGAAGAGTTCCCAGAATATTTACAAATTAATCTGTAAACAACAAATGATAGTGCCTCCACTGAAGTTTACATAAAGTGCCTTGGAGGTAGGAACTTTGTATGCCTTGATACCATCATATCTTAGTGCCCAGAACAGTAGCTGGCACAGAGGATACAGTATTTAACAGAGTGAAAAGAAAGAATTTACTGAGTATTTGTAACTTATACCAACTTGCTTAAAAAAACTGAAGAAGCTTATAATAAAGCATAAGAAAATTTAGATTAAAAAATGCAAAAAACGTGGAAAAAACAAGACATCTAAACCATAGAGATTAAGGAGAAAAACAGCAGGAACCTAACCTCAGACCAACACTCAACTATATGTTTGAGTTTCCTGTCAGGCAAGGTTATAGCAGAACCACAAGTGGCAGGAGAAAGCAGTGATTAAAAGTTAAAACTTCAGAGTCAAGCTAGCAGGATTCAAAGCCTGACTTTACCAGTCATTAGCATTGTGGGACACTGGAGAAGTCAATGACTTTTTCTGGAGCTCCATGGTCTCATGGGTAGAATGGAGCTCTTACGAGAGCATTGTCATTGGGTTCTGAGAGGAATACCTGCCAATCCGTGCACAGTGCTTATTGCATGCTGTAATAGAACACATTAAGAGCTCAGTGTATACCAAATACTGTTATACTTACCATTATAGCTTAGACTGTATATGAAAGATACCACTCAGTTTTTCCAGGCTGTATTTACTTCATAGACTTGATATTCATCGAGACAATTTTTATTTAAAAACTTGGTTAACAGCTGGGCTGGGTGGCTCAGCCTGTAATCCCGCACCTTTGGGAGGCTGAGGTGAGTGGATTGCCTGAGCCCGTGGGTTCGAGACCCACCTGGGCAGCGAGACCTCATCTCTACAATAAATTAAAAAAAAGTCAGCCTGGCGTGGTAGTGCATGCCTATAATTCCGGCTACTTGGAAGGCTGAGGCAGAAGGATCACCGGAGCCCAGCAGGTCGAGGCTGCGGTGGCCGGGAGCGGTCACTGCACTCCAGTCCGGGTGACAGAGTGAGACTCCAACTCAAAAAAAAAAAAAAAAAAACCTGGTTAACTAAAGCCCCCCAATGTCTTCAAAAGCTCCACATGGAAATGAAAGAAACAGAAGTACCAACATTTAAGAGGGATTCAGGTGGCATGTACCATCATAGAAGTTTGCTGAGTGCTCCTTGGAGAGGAAGAAAAGATGAATTATTGAGCAGTAGGGATGCAGGGCAGTAAGTCATTACAGTAGCAGTGATACAGGAACTGGGATATAAAAGAGAAGTCAAAGTGCACCACAATAGGGAAATTGATATTGGAAAGTCATTCCAGGCAGACTAGACACCATAACTAATAATCCTGAAGCATGGAAAGACACAAGAAAGAGTTGGCGGTTGGTCAAGTGACATGATGCTGGTGGAAGTGTAACAGAAAACAAAATGGTAACATTCTGTTGGGGTCATTTTTTGAAGACTCTAGTGTGCAAAATATGCTATTTGTACTTTATTAGGTTAGCAAAGGAGAGCTAGTTTGGGCTTATAATAACTTCAGTGTTTTAGATACAAGAATTACTATAGAAGACAGATTGGGTTTAAAGAGTAGGAAGAAGGAATAGAGGCTAAAACACCAACAATGCAAGTAACAAATAATCCCAGACAATAAATTATACAAATTGGAAACAAGACAAGACAGTGAGGTTTGAAAGAAGAAAACAGATACAAGAAATATTGTGGAGGAACAATCAGAAGAATTAGTAGACAAGATAGTCAAAGAAAATTTCATGGTTTTGATCTTACATGGCAAAGAGAGTGATAAAATTAATTAAGGGAGGTAACACAAAAAAAAGAGTGCAATTTGGGGTGACAGAGAAAGAAGAAGTTATTTTTAAAGAGATTGATTAGTGGTAGCTCTAGAGTACAAGGGGGTGATGATGTGCAACAGAAAGATGGAAAGAAGGCATCGTATCTCAGCCTGTGAATTGAGAGGTAATCTGCATGCAAATGACAGCCACGTTTACAATACCAGGTGAAATCACAAGGCGAGAGCATTTAAAGTCATAAGGAAAAAAATAAAGTCATAAGGAAACCAAAGTATTGTCACTTATTCTATTATAAAATACCTAAAATAATCACTAAACAGGACCTATCTGAAGAAAATCGCAAGCTACTCTAAAAGATAGAAGGAAACACCTTAATAAATTGAGAGAGAGAGATTACGTGTCAGGATGGGAAGAATAATTTGTTTAAAGTCATTGACTCTCTAATTAATTTGTAGATTTAATGTAATTCTAATAACAACTGCAATATACTTTTCAGAAGCTTAATGAAATTATTCTAAAGTCATCTGGAATGAATATCTGAGAATAACTATTTTTAAAAGACTAATAGTGAAAGAAGAAACTGACCCAGCAAATAGTAAAACACATTATAAAAGCTCAATAATATAATACTGACTCATATGCAGAAAGATTACTGGGTTAGAAAGTCCAGAAATAGACACAAGTATGTGTAATTATTCAAAGTATGAAAATCTGCCATTTCAAAGAAGCAACGATAAAGATAACTTTAAGAAGCCATGTAATGAGAAAGGGATTCTTCTTCTGAGTTGGTTTGAAGATGATGGAGGAAGTCTGAGTTTTTCATACTTAGAGAGGAAGACTTTAGTGACAGAAATACAAAAGAGAGTGTTCAGTTACTATAAAGTTAAGGAAATAAGGGAGTTGTGGATTCTGGTGAATGTTTAATGCGTGAGGGATCAAAGATAAAACCACTGACCATAATCAATTGATGTCTTTAAAAAGGAAAGTGTCAAGAAGGATTATTTAAGCACAATGATAAGGACAGCTCTTAAGAACAGATGTCTTGATGAATTTCTATATCCGATTCACTGGAAATAAAGAAATAGCAAAGGCGAAAAAAATAAAACTTTATTATTTGAGAGTGGGCTTGCCAAGTGTAAGATTTCTGAGTCATCAGTTCAGAGAAATGGCATAATAAATCAGACTGTGGCAGAAGAAATGTCTGGCCAGATATTTGGCAGGTCAATATTGTAGACTCTGAGGTTCTCAAAAGAAGTGCCCAAGAATTAAGGAAGAGTGAGACCATGTTAGGACATTGAATGATAAAGTCCTCCATTACTGTAGCCTTGTGGTGAGCAGAGGAAGAAAAAGGGAAGGAAGTGATTTAGCTAAATATTTTGAGCTTCAACTAAGGTAAAAAGTTGACAATGAGATTGAGAGGCAGAGGTATGTTCCTTTTCTCTCCACAGCGCCTGACATATAGCACATATATTGTAAAAGATTCCCCAAGAAGCAATGCATGTTGTAGGAAATGGGGGAAAACACTGGAGAAACCTAAAGACAACCCCATGATCTGATCACAAGGCATAGGAGATAAAGCAGAGTGAGCAGGGGCCAGGTGAAGCCATCAAGGTAAGCAGCATTACAAAACAAAAACAAAAAAGCTTGGCTCAGCTCATAACAGCCAAGCTAAAGATGGGAGATGTCCCTTTGCACCTTTGGAATAGTTATTTTATTATCTCTGCAAAGGTTCACTTGCAGGTACTAGGAGATGGTGACTTTGCTGCCGCTATATCCGTGAGTCCTCCCTCTGTAAAAAACACTATGAAGAATAAAAACAACAAACAAACACAACATTCTTTGCACGTGAAACTGTTATCAAATGCAACATTTCTGAAATGGTGAACTTGGTGGACTCTTGACATCTTTGTCTAACAGAGAAACAGAGAAAATATTTGCCAACTATTGTATATTTCCAAAATACAGATTTTGTTCTCTCAATCATACTGGTCTGGAACTCTGTCAAAGGTGAATATTCTCAGCCTCATGTGACTGATTTAGACTAGAAAGCCAGTCTAGTATGAAATGCAGTTGTCAAGTAGACCCACATTTGTACCTGCATCAGGAAGTGTTGGCTAGCTTGCAAATTTTCTTGAAAAATTGCCTACCTAGGCAAACAGATTAAAAACACTATTATTTCCTAAAAGTTTTATTGAAGTCTAACTGACACACAAAGAAACTGCACGTATTTAATGTGTACAATTTGACATGTTTGAACATACGTATGTACTCATGAAACCATTACCACAACAGAGATAATGAGTATATGTATATCACCCCCAGAAGATTCCTCCAACCCCTTTGTAATCTCTTCCTCTTGCCTCTCCCAGACCTTCTACCAACCTCTATCCACCATCTAAACTGTAGATTAGTTTGCATTTTCTGGAATTCATACAAATAAAAACACAGTTTATACTCTTTTTTCTGACTTCTTTCCTTTCACATAATAATTTCAGATATCATTTCATGCTGTTGCATGTATCAATGGTTCATTCCTTTTTATTGTTGAATAGTATTCCATTGTACAGATAAACACCAAGTTGTGTAACCATTCACCTCTTGATGGTTACTAGAGTTATTTTCAGTTTTGTCTATTATAAATAAAGCTCCTATGGATATTTGTGTGTAATTCTTTGCATGGACATATGCTTTCGTTTTTTTGGGGTAAATGTCTGGGAATGGCTAGGTCATGAGATAGCTATATATTTGATTGTTTAATAAATGGCCACATTATTTTTTTCCAAAGTGATGTCTCCATTTTCCATTCCCATCTGTGATGTATGAGATGTCCCGTTCCACATCTTCACCAACACTTGGCATGACTGGTCTTTTTAATTTATAATTCAAATAAGTGTATCACAGTCATTGAGGCTTCAATTCACATTTCCCTAGTGACTAATACTGTTATCTTTTCACGTGCTTACTTACCATCTGTATTCACTATCCTTGGTGAAGTATCTGTTCAAACAATTTGCCTCTGCTGTAATGGGTTGTTTAATTATTTACTGAATTTTGAGAGTTCTTTAAATTATCTTAGTATAACTCCATTTATTAGAAATGTGATTTACAAATATATTTCTTCCAGTCTTGCCTTGTCTCTTCATTCTCTTAGCAATATGTTTTAAAGAGCTGACGTTCTTAGTATGGATGAAGTTCAGTGTGTTAATGTTTTTTCTTTATGAATCATGCTCTGGATGTTGTATCTAAGAAATCTTTGTAATCTCTTCCTCTTGCTTCTCCCAGACATTCTACCACCCTCTATCCACCATCTAAACTATAGATTAGTTTGCATTTTCTGGAATTCATACAAATAAAAACACAGTTGATTGTCTATGTCCTTGTTTATAAGTTTTATAGTTTGAAGCTTTACGTTTAAGTCTATGGTTTAAGAAAAGGACATTTTTTGGAAAGTATGTCTTACCTGACAGAAGTTAGTAACTAAACCTATTAATAAATTTGCACCATCAATGTCTCCACTATTCTAGGAGACATTTATTTGATATTTATTTGATACTATTACTCTTTTTCAAAAGGGCGAATGCTTTACTTGAGTGTCAATACATGCAAATAAAAACTGTAGTGTGAGAGTTATGCTCCCTGGTTATCGTCTCTAGTTTGCCTCTGAACCATGAGGCCTCAAAAGTGAAGATGCTGAGGAGGAACAGGTCAGTGAGGTCAGAGTCATGAGTTAAGGCCTTGAGCTCAGCAGTCTGAGGATCCACATTTTAAACTCTTACTGTAACTTCTTTGTTCATTGCTTGAGTATATTTCTTTCCAATGATAGCATTAAAATATCACAGCCATCTAGGGGTTTTTGTTTGTTTCTGATCCTGTTTTCTTTCATATTAAAATACTATTTTTTGCTTGCCCAAATTTTTAAAATTCATACAATTAGCTTTTTTATTTTCTCCCTCAGTATCAAAAATACATATGTGTGCATGCATGCGTACACGCAGACACACACACACACACACACACACACACACACACACACACACACTACACTGAGGGATCAAGATTATTGACATACAAATCCAAAACTAGAAAGCAAATGAAAAATTTAATTCCTACTGCAATTTTAACTCCACAGAGCAGCCTTGATAAATTGATGAGAGAGCAATAAGTAGCTTATCTTTTAGCAGTACTAGATCTCTTTCAATTCCTAAGGCACTTCAGTAAAATGTTTATTTCAATAAACTCACTTAATGCAAGAGATAAAATCATAAAGGCTTGTAAATCAATTTTTTTTAAACGGAAACATAAATTCACTAGTAGAGTTCACTATTTAGGTAATAACCCTACTATAAACACTTTTATAGAATAAGAAATTGCTCAGTCTTCTCATAAATTTAAGTTTATATCTATAGGCTTTGTTTAAAGGAATCTTCAGTCAATCATTTTCTGATCACTGCACCCAAAGTAATTTTTTAACACTGCACAACAGGAGATATTTAGTATAAGTAGTTCTCCAAATTGTCTTTATTATTTTTTTCACAGTAGCCACAATGTGATAAGTATCAGAAAAGGTACTATTAGCTTCAAGTCTCACTTTCAAGTAGATAATTCTTAAAAACACAGGAAACAAAGACAAATACAACAAAAAGTTATTGCAAAAAGTAGGCAAAATTTAGAAAATCTCTCATCTGGCCCCTCAACTTCACATATGTCTTTGAACAATTCTAAAAGCAAGCAGGAAGATACCTATGTGCTCAACGGCATAAAACAGCACGTGGACTTTCTTGTTATCTTTTCTTCCATGAAAAAACTAAGAACATGGTAGAAAAAGTAATATAGTATCTCAGCAAAAAATGCAGAAATATCCCAAGAAGAAATTGTTTTGTAAGACTTTAAGTTACAAAAATAAATAAAACTCAGAAAAAATGCAATCCAACATGAAAATGAAATCTAATTGCTTGACAGAATTAAAGAAAACTTAAAGATGTGTTGGGTGGCCAGTGTTGGTCTTGGGTGTGATGAAATGAACATTTTTATATGTGACAATATTTCAGAAAAATAATAACGCTGTATATATTTATCAGCCTTCAAATGGTCATACCTTTTCACCCAGTAAAACTTATTTCTCTGAGTCTACCAGAGGTTTGTAAAAATAAAGCTAAATTTGGAAGAAGATTCAATCATAGAGGTACATACAGCAGTACTGCGTAGAAAGGCAACAATGAAAATATCCCAGCCCTCGAATAACTGGTAACAAACATATGGTGGATTCTGTTCACTTGGTGGATCATTATGTAGGCAGTAAAGTTACATTTGCAAACAGAATGTAATAACTTCATAATAATAAATAAAATTTTCAGATGCATAACTGTACAAAGAAGATAATTATAGCTATCCTAAAAATGATTCATAGAATCAAAATGATTGTGAGAAAATCCAGAATCCCAAAAATTCAAATGGTTTTTTATTGGGGCAAGGAGAATACAATCGTTTTTGTTTTTATTTTACTTTATTGTATGCAATAAATGTTATTTAATGAGCATTCATTATTTTAAAGGTAAAACAGTTGATTTTTTAATAAGAGAGTCAGGAAATACAAATATGTCTATGGTGCTCCAATAGTGAAGAGGAGGAGCCAATCTTATTCTAGGCTTGCATTGTCCAAAAGAGTAGCCACTAGCCACAGTTGGTTATTTAAATTTAATTAAAACAAAATTCAAAATTTAGTTCCTCAGTCACACTAACTACAAAGAAGTCAAAAGCCACATGTTACTAGTATCTGACAGCAGAGAGAGCATTTTCATCACTGCAGACAATTCTACTGGAAAGAGTTGCCCTAGATAGTTGGCATGAGAGCTTATAAGATAAATAAGTGACACAGAGAAGGACAATTTGTAAGGTACAAGTATCTCTAGTTAATCTACACTAAACCAGCAACCTTGATCTATTGAGAAGGCCTATATTGCAAGATGGAATATGCTATCTAAATGTCTAGCTTATAGGTCATTAGCAAATTAACTGTAAATCATTAGGTATTTTGGATAGTTTTCTGGGGATGTTATTTATGGTATCTATTAAATTCCTACAAAAGTTATCTCTCTTGGAAGTTTTTGAACTTGAAAAAAACAAACTAGAATTACCCTAAAATGGAACAATTCCTCCAACATGCAGCCTCTCTAGAGAGTAAACAATTTTGTCCCTGTCTTATAATAATGGGTTGTCTTGGGGAGGCAGAAACAGAAGAAATAAAAAAAGAATTTTAGAAATAATAATTTTAAAAACTTCTTTCTTTTAAAAATTTATGGAGAAAATGGCAAGAAAGAAGAAAGAAATTTATTTGAAAAACTAGCACCTCAAAGTAGTATCAAAAGCAGCTACATGGATAAATATTTAAGACTAAAAAAAAAATCTTTATTTGAGAAAGTGCAATAGTATGAAGAAATAAGAAAACAATTCACCAAGCCATCATTAATGAAGGCTTTATCTACTACAATATTTTGTGTATCTGAAATTCCATTACATATAACACATTTCCCCTTAGACTGTTTATTTAATTTTCTTGATTTAACCTCATCATTGTATGAAGATGTTCCAATCAATTTTAAATTAATAGACTGTCTTCATTTCAAACATGCAGGCTGGATTTTTACTGACAATATAAACACTACAAAAAGCCATTTATCTTTGCTGAAGTATGCCAAGATACTCAGATTTTTTTCAGTGTTTTCTCCCCCTTGAGATTTAAACTGAACTCTTCAGCCAAGAAAATCAAGGCAGCATAAATTGTAACTATTAAGATATAAGTTGCATTTAGAAGTGTTTTAATTCCCCACAGTTTTCTATATAGTTTGAAAGTTATGTCTACTTTTTAAGGTTACCAAATGTTACTTAGAGGTGTGGATTTTATCCCCCTAGTAATTAATATCAGTAGATAATCCCAATAAAGCACAAGCTGAATTTTGACCTCTAGAATGCATCTACTTAGGCAGGATACTCAGAAAAACAAGCTTAGGTCATGGAGTCAGAGGTCTTAGGCTTGATTATCAATTCTGTTGATTCTCTAAAACTATGTTTATTTATCTATAAAGTGGAGCTAATTCAAATGCATAATTCAGAGAATTATTGTTGCCTTCGTGGCACAAGGTAAGACACAAGAAGTAGGCCACTTATTTTAAATCTGATCAGTGTTACGGAGGTAAATTATTTGAAACAAAACCAGAAAAAAAATGACTATGATTAAAGAACAAATCACAGCAGGATAGCCTCCCTTTAAATATATCTAGTAATATGAACAGTCTGTGAGAAATATAATTAAAGGAGTAAGCATTCATTTTACCAAAAGGTGTCATTAAATGGAACTTCTTAGAACTTTAAAAATGCAACTTAAAATTTTAATGTAAACATAATATTTTTCATTAACATTTTTATGATATAAAAAAATTTTGCAATTTCTATAACCTGATTTTTTACATTGATTAAGTCAGCAGCAGGCCCAGGCATCCTCCTGCCCATATACAAATCAGCCCCAGCACTTATCAGCTGTGGACCTTGGGTAAATTACTTTATACCTGAGCATTAATCTGCGAAATAAGGATGATGAGACCTACTTCATAGTGCTGCTGTGAATGTTGCACAGATGTGTACTAGAACAGATCAATGTATTTTTGCAGTCATCTTTGCAGCACAGTTGATCATGAAGACTCTAGTGAGCACATTTTTGACTAGAGATACACTGTGCCTTAAATAAAAAAACAAACTTCCAGTTATAATAAATGTAACCATTGAGAAGTCTTGTGCTACCTCTTCAATACTCTAAAAAAGAATATGAATATTTCTTCATATAAAAGTGAATATACTTATACTTAATATTACATTAAAATATGAAAAACACTCTAATTCCTGGAAAATGTGGTAGTAAAAAGGTAAAAAATAAGATAAATGAAAGCTAGAGGTATTCCTCCATACCTTTATCACTGCCATTAGAAAGTAGAAAACCAGCTCTCTTTTCCTCTGATACAAGCCTGTAATTGGTAAATGGTTTAGCCAGAAAGAAAAGTCAAGAAAATCCATTAAGTTTAAAACCAATAACTGAAATTCTCTCTCCTATGTTCACCACCTCCCAAATCTGCATTTCTAGCTATGTTCTTTCCTGAGACTCATAATTACAGACAATTTCCAGGAACCAAACTCAACACTTCTCAAACAGAGCTTAGCATTTTTTTTGCAAAAGATCATACCCTCCCTTTTTTCCCCATCTCAGTAAATGTCAACTGTACGGACCAGTTTTGATATCTATCCCCTATCATTAATATGAGTGCATTAAATATTATAAACAACAGGAACTTCCTCCTGGCATCAATACAGCAGGTGAGCATACTTGTTTACAGCTGGTGTCCATTCTGAAAGGAGAGTGCACAAATTATTAAAGAGGGAGGCCTACTTTCAAGCCTTTGCAGCACTGTATGGGTTAGGAATGTGGTGCTTACAGTAACATAAACAAAAGTTAATTTTTAAAATATTAAACATAGTGCAAAATAGTAATATGTTTCTCTAAAGCACTATTCCACCATAAATTGTACTCTGATTCAACTGGGGTGAAAACTTAAAAGTAAAATTATTTCAAGCAACCCTATACTGCTTAGCTGCCTTGACATTCTAAGCATGGTCCAGTGCACTCAAAGCATCAAATGCTTAATAAAATAATATAGTTCCTGAGGACGAACAGAGAAGTCATATGGACTACATAGGTGAGTGATATAATGTCTGCTTCTGAGGGGAAGTTTTTTGCTTTTAATTTTTGGATTTTGTTTTTGTTTTTGTTTTTATGGTCTGGGACAAGGTAGGAAAAGTCATTCAGGGAAGCTGGAAGTCTGATCTTTTATATGAGTTTTTTGTCTAGAAAACAAATTTTTTGAGGCTTAAAAAGGAATCTGTAAATAATCAGAATAAACGAACATTGGTAATTATTTATATTAAAAGTGTAGCCTAAGTGACATCAGTCTTAATTTGAATGGCAATTATTCAAAGTTTGGAAGCCCAAAATGAAGGTATCTATCAGTGTAGTTAAGTTCTGGTGATGGCTCTCTTCTTGGCTTGCAGATGGTCACCTTCTCCCTGTGGGTGGGGAGAGACAGAGATAGAACAAGTTCTCTAGACTCTTCTTAAAGAGCACTAATTCCATCATTAGGGTCCAAGCCTAATGACCTTATCTAACTCTGAATATCTCCCAAAGACCCCATCTCCAAGTACTACCACATTGGGGGTTAATTCTTCAGCGTGTGAATTGGAGTGAAAGGGATACAATTCAGTCCACAGCAGCAATTGACAATGGATCAGTATTGAAAAAGGGCCCTGAACATTTGGCATTACAGGGGAATTGTTTTATGAACCTACCTAAGCAAGCTAATTTAAGTTAATTAATATGACAAAATGAAAGAAAGGCATAAGTGGTATATGGAGGAGGAACTAAGCTATACTCCATCTCAGATGGAATAGATAGAGCATGTTTTCCACAACTTTGTCAAAGATCAGTTGGCTATAGATATTATTTCTGAGTTCTGTATTCTAATCTTGCTTCTTTGATCTATGTGTCTACTTTTATACCAGCACCATGCTGTTTTGGTTCCTATAGCCTTGTAGTAGAATTTGAAGTCAGAAAATATGATGCCGGCAGCCATGCTCTTTTTCCTTAGGACTGCTTTGGCTATTCAGACTCTTTTTTGGGTTCCATATGAATTTTAGGGGTTTTTTTTATTCTGTGAAAAAATGATGTTGGCATTTTGATAGGGATTGTACTAAATTTGTAGAATGCTTTGGACAGTATATACATTTTAACAATGTTAATTTTTCCAATCCATGAGCAGAGACTTAAGAGTCTTTTCTGGAGAAACAGGGAATCAAATAAGATAAAGCCAGATAAACTCAATTAAATGTTCATAAATTGCTATTCCTCTTCATAATGTGGTCATCCTATTGCAGAGGCTTATATGCCTAAAAATGACTGAAAAGCAATCGCACTGTGGCTTATGAGTAATCTACATGAAACAGAAAAATTAACCTTCTGAGAAATTATAACAATTTGTTATTGAAGACATGTATGTAAATTTTCCCACCTGTGTTACTTTTTTTACACAAGCCAAACCTAGCAGGAATCTCTAATTATCGTACCAGTAGGATGGCTTAACAAAGGTGTTGCCAGCCCACAAATGCAATTTGATTCTCAGCATGACAGCAAGAATGGCAATTTACAACCTCCAGCAACAAGTAACTAAGAATACTAAGATCTTCTTAATTTTTACAATGGACAGCTCATTGCTCCTAGATTAGGGAAAACTACAGAAAAAGAACATTTTGAGGACCCTTGGTACCAGATTTGGAGAACAAAAATTATGGCAGTGATTCTGATGATTTTTGAAGTACTTACATATACCCGTATTTCAGGATATCTGATATCTATGAGAGTTACTCTGCTCACATCAGGAAAATGTTTTACTTAAATAAGCAGCCTGAATTAAAAATCAAACCATAAGGTTTACTGACTAAATTACAAATGATACTGCTTCATATATGTATAAATCTCATAGACCTACTAGACCTGACTAGAAAACATAATGCATGATGCCATCTCTATGAGGTTCAAGAAAAAGTCAATATAATCTATGATGATAGATGTCAGACAGTGACCTACTGGTGAGCGCATTGACTAGAAGGGTGTATGCGGGAGCTCTTGCAACTTAGAAATATTCTATATCTTAAACTAGATGGTTAGAAAATGGGTGTGTACATCTGGGAAAATGTTTTGAGCTCTACATATGAGATTTGCACTGTTCATTATTAGTATGATATACCTCAATAACATGTAAAAAGTAGGTTAATAGTATTAGATAAGTATCTAATAAATTGAGAAATAGATCAGTTGTACTAGGTAACTATCTAACAAATATACAATAGTCCTTATCTTTACTGAAACAAAATGTAAATTGTAACTGTACTTTAGTACCAAGAGTGCACACACTTAGAAAGTTTTAAAACATATCTCCTTGTATAACATAGCATCACATATTTTACATTTCAATGTGGTTACAACTCCTAATCCTCCTGTCAAGATTCCCACATAAGCCGGGCTATTGATAAAACAATTGCTACTCCTGTAAAGAGTTTTATTTGCTCTCCTTGTCTATCAGCTTAATACATAGGAGGATATACTTGAAAAGGATCAAGTTCCATAAACAGGACTAAACGATTATGGAGTAGGGCATCTTTATAATTGTGTTTTTACTATTTTTTTCCCAGTTGTTTCTCAAGGAATACAGCGGAAATTGAACCATAAAGCTTAGCTTGACAGAAAGGCATTAGCCTACCACACTAAACCACAAAGATAGGAGAGACAGTTATTTATGAAGAAACACTGTTCCCTATTATCCTTTTGAGATTCTACAAAAGGGCTAAATATTGATGCATTTCCAAGTCACCTTTTCCCCTACTTCTTGTATTAACAAGCAGGAGTATGTTTTAGATGCTCCTAATTTGTCAAGATCAGGTGAACAGAATTGTGGTACAGTGCATACTGTTCTCATTCCTACAAGGGCTCTTGCAACCCTGTGGGTTATTAATAATTCATGGGTCTTTCTTAGTTCACAACAGGGGCATTACTCAGAGGGCATCATTCTTACTGAAAGAAGTTAACAGCGATGGGCAGATAAACACTGCACAAGTCAAACAAGAAGAAGCCTCCTATGAATTTGTGAACACTGAAGATCTGTTAAAGAGCTACAACTACTGTAGCCAAAAAAAGTGCTCAGTGTTCTTCACCTAGGCTTATATTGTTTGCTAGGCCAAATTCAACCATTTTTAGAATTATATCATCTCACCATGTTGTATGTTGATATATCCAACGCTGTTGGGTATAATTATGCTCTCTGTTTATTGACTTAGTTTCCCCAAACTAAACTCTTTGTCAGGAATATGATATCTACTCTTGGGTTCCACATTATTTATTCATCAAGGAAACCCATGAGACATCTAATGTCTTTTTGACTGAACATAAACAAGTCTCCAGAAAAGGAAAACCATCCTATATGGTCCTCCACAATACACATAGACCCTATTGGGGAAATTCAGGCCAGATATTCCAGAAAATTCAT
This sequence comes from Carlito syrichta, assembly GCF_000164805.1. Classification (NCBI taxonomy): domain Eukaryota; kingdom Metazoa; phylum Chordata; class Mammalia; order Primates; family Tarsiidae; genus Carlito; species Carlito syrichta. The sequence continues at coordinate 505,358 of NW_007247208.1, forward strand.
CTTAAAATACACCTTATGGTCTCCAAAGAATAAAGGAGTGAATCAGGCAGGAGTTTAAGATAACAAAGTATGGTAAAACCTGTGGCCTGTAACTACATGCCCTGTTTAAAGGAACTTCAAAAACAAGATAAAACCAAAACAATATACTGCTAGGCCAAACATGCCAATGACAGTTGAGCAATTTCAAAGCCATAGCATAAATCAGAAGTCTTTATTCTAAGTACATAAGAACTCCGAATAGGATGTAGTTCTTCTCCTAATAGAAGATATTCATGCTGGTTAAATGAGAGCATTTATTTATTTTCTTGAAAATATATTTGAATATACTTGATATTTTTTAGAAAGTACTCCAATCCAAATTGTTTCAAGCGAAGTTTGAACTTTCCAAATATTAGTAAAAAGTAATCTTGCTCTACCTAAAAATCATAACACCTAAAATTTCCTGAGCATTTACTATGTGCTAGGTACCATTCTAAGCACTTTGCATGTATAAACAAAATTCTAACACCAACTCTATGGAGTAGGTACTATTAGTACCTTCATTTCACAGATACGAAAAAAAGTAGGCACAGAATGGTTGTGTAACTTGTCCACAGATGCACAGCTAATGAATAATGAAGCTGCTATTCAAACCCAAGCAACCAGTCTTCAGAGCCTGTGTTCCCAGGGTTAATGCTTCATTCACTCCATACGAAAGCACCATCAAGGAAAAGGTGTATGGAGTAGGGCATCTTTATAATTGTGTTTTTACTATCAAGGAAAAGGTGAAGGTTTTACTCAGAAAAAATGAAGTCAATTTGGGGAAAATAGCTTACATTTGTCTCAAACAAAATAAAGAGGAATTCATCACCAAAATCACTACATAAATTCCACCCCTTACCTTAGCTATCAAGCAGAAGAGTTTCAAGGACTAAGAAAGAAAAAAGACTTGGGCCGGGCTCGGTGTCTCAGCCTGTAATCCCAGCACCTTGGGAGGCCAAAACAAGTGGATTGCCTGAGCTGGTGCGGTCAAGACCAGCCCCAGCAACTTGGCGAGACCTCGTCTCTACACTAAATCAAAAATTAGCTGGGTGTGATAGTGTACTCCTGTATTTCTGGCTACTTGGAAGGCTGAGGCGGTAGGATCACTGGAGCCCAGCAGGTCGACGCTGGAGTAGCTGTGAGCATGCCACTGCACTCCAGCCTGGGTAAAGGAGTGAGACTCCAACTCAAAAAAAAAAAGAGAAAAGAAAAAAAAAACTTGAAGACAACTGAGAAATAAGTTCATGATAATAGCAGATAATAAATATCGCTCAGGTCAGAAAAGGCTAGCAGGTCAAATCAGATAAAAGATGATTCCACAGCATATCATTTTCATCCCTTACTTAAGATGGACATCTTCAAAGTCTCTGGTTCCTTTAAGATTCTAACTATGTTAAATCAGAAGTTCATCTTTTTTTAAATTTTATTTTACTAATGGGATGCCCTGAGACAGACTAAGTAGAGAAATAAAGGATATTTGAAAAGCCCTTGTGTTTTTCTTTACAGATAATTTCAAATTTTAAATGCAACTGATTTTACAGCTATAGCAATCTCACTCTTGGCATTGAATATTATACTCTCATGCTACAGTAAATATCTTTGGTCATAAGGATATGGTATCCTAAAAGATGGAACCATCAATAGCAATATTATAATCCTTAACTTGGTTTGTTTCTTATTGTACTCTTTCAAAATAAACAAAAACTTCAACAGAATGAAAGTGAATACATTATTTTTTATCCATGTGATAAACATCAGATTATAAATAAGGAATTTCTTCACAAATATGTAAAAAACTTCACTCAATAAATGCCTCTACTATATCTAAATATATAGTTGGAACTGCAAAGCTAAAGCAGTCAATTAGATAATTATAAAAGTAAATTTATTTTTCCCAATTTATACATACTTAAAATATAATAGAATGTTTTAGCACCAGATATTTTAATTACTTTGTTTTAGTGAATTAAATATATATGACACTATCTTATAGTAAAGATAGCTATATATAATGCTACATAATGGTTTAATGCCAGAAAATGTTAACTTTTTGCATAATTTCAAGAGTATGTTTCAAAAAAAAAAAACGTGACTTCAGGATTTCAAAACAGTAATAGTCAATATGTTTAAAAGTACCTCTCATTCTGTGTTCCACCAATTATCTGATTAGCTATCTCAAGATAAAAGATTCCACAGTTAAAGAAGTTTGAATAATATCTGAAGAATCAAAATATATCTTAAGAAACGCTCTGAGAAATCTTGTCCCTTAAACAAAAAAGGTAACTTTGTTAACCCAGTGTTTCTGAAGCTCAGTTAATCAATAATCTTTTCTAATCAAACCAGTAACATTTTTGGAAACCAGTGTTTCATGAATAGAGTTGGTGAAATGTATTTAGTGTTCTCCAGTTGAAGTACTTCTTTATTTTTTTTTAATTTGAAAGATGCAGGGTACAATTCAGGATTTGATATACAAGTAGTTATCGTACAATTATCCTCACTTAATTCTCATACTCTCAAAGCAAGTATTTAGGAAAAAATACTAAATTAACCATAAGAAATAAACTCAACATAAATCACTATAGTCAGCACTGTTATTGGTGAAGAATGGAAAGGACAATACTTCTATCTCACTGAAGCAGCAGTAGCAGCCTGGGGTAAATCTGTCATGCAAATACTTTGGACTATCCCAATTGTACTATTGTTAGATCATCCCCTGACTAGGCTCTTAAGTAAATAGATAGTAAAATTTTCATAAAAGGCTATGTGTCTATATGAACAGATTTTCATTTTAAAATTTTTATTTTAAAAGTATGGGGTACAATTCAGAGTTAGGTATACAAATGGTCATTATGTAGGTATCCTTGTTGATGAGGTTTGTCCCCCATCCCCTGGCAATTTTCCACTACTGCCACTCCCTTTCTTATAGTATTATGATAACTGTTCAAGGTTCGCTTATGAGTGGGAACATGTGGTACTAAGTTCTTTGTTTCTGTATATGCACATATTTTTAAAAGTTACTATTGTTTTGTTTCCAAAACCCTTGAGCAAACAGTCCAACTGAAATTTCATTTCCCTGGGCATCAGTATAGATTTGTACAGTAAAGTGTTAACTCAGCATTCTTGATGTGTTCAAACTATGCATATTCTAAAGAAGAGACTGGCCCCTAACAAGCTCCTAGGACACTTGGGGTCCTGGGTCACACTGTCTCAGTTTGACCTCTGAAGGGGCTGGAGACCAAGTAACTAAGGTTATCCATGTAGATGCTCCATGCCACAAAATTGACCCCCAACAAAATCTCTGGACACCAAGGTTTAGTGAGCTTCTTTGGCTGACAACACTCCATACAAGTTGTCACATATCATTGGGAAAAATAAGCAATGCCCATAATAATCCACTGAAAAGGACAATTGGAAGCTCATGCCTGGTCCCTCCCTGACTCTGCCCTACGCATTTTTTACTTTTGTTAATTTTAATTTGTATAATTTTGTTGTAATAAACCAATGCATAAACTGTGAGTATAACAGCTTTTCTGATTTCTGTGAGTCCTTTCAGCAAATCACTGAACCTGAGAGACAAAGAGACACACACTAGATTCTCTTTTTTTCCACAGGTATCTAGTATTCAGTCACTCTTAATGTTTGACTCCTTGGTCATGACCACTCTCAGTTCAGTCACGTAATATCCATTGAACCCCTTAAGTTTAATCAGCTTCCATGTCTCAGCAGAAATAAATGCACAGAAAGAATAAGCCCATCTAACTTGCTGCAGAATTTAAAAAGCAACGTCTAAAATTTAGGCCAATTATAGGAATCAACATAAAATGAATGAGACTGACCAACTGCAAACTGGATCATTTTCAGCTTGTTGCCAATGACTGCTCTCCAGGTAAAAGATGATGATGCCTCATTAATTCAACCCTGTAAGATTTATGTGCCCCACAAGGTCCTGCCTGAAGTAGCCAGCCTGCCTTTCCTTCTAACCTATCTTGTCCCATCTATCACCTAACAATATTTGCTACTAATACTGTATCCTCAGTAGAGATTATGTCATGATCTACCCAACATTCATTATAAAGGTGTAAGAATCAAAGAAGCATCTTGTCAGTTCTACTTTTGGCAATCAAGAAAAGGTTTTCACAGGTTTTCCTTTTAACATGGTTTTGGGCTGAACCGTCCTTAACAGTGAGAATAGGATAGCACTGAATACAATCACAATTTCTGATAGTCCTTTCCCTAAATGCATTAAGGGAATTCAAATCAGAAAAAGAGAATTATCCATTCATTAAACTTCATTCTTCTATCATCGAAATATGAGATGCCAATAGCTAACCCCCCTTTTTATTTCAAGAAACTTTGGTTACTAGCACATAGATCCCTCAAAATATTCAAATTCACCATCTTGAATCTCAGAAAATTCTTATGCCTAACAAAATTTAATTGCAGCTTCTTTTAAAGAGCCATCTGAAGAGGTACATAGTGACCAAAAACATCAATCAAACAGGAAGCAAATAGGAATAAATCAGCTAACTCAGCTTGCACTTGAATTTTTAGCATGATACACATATGTTATGAAATATAGTATAGATAAATCCGTGTCTACTGGCCTTGTGCGTCTCCAGGAATAAATATTGGATGAGCTTGGTATTTTACATGTAGAAGAGAAAATACTAAGTGATGGTAGGCATTTCAGTCAATAGCTGCAATCAGTAGCTTAATCACTATTGCTTCTCTCATACCACGTGCCGGAGATAGGGTGATAATCACAGCAATCCACAAGAACAAGAGGCCTTCTGAAGCAGAGATAAATATGAGGAGTGGAATATACTGGTGTATGTGTTTTTATGGCAATAATTAGGAAATCTGTCCATTCGCACAAATGCTCCTACAAGCAGATGAGCAGACATGCCTCCAGCCTTAGAGACTCTCAAGGTTATTCAAAATTAAATCATGTCACTTCCAAAGAGATGTTATAGTGCTGGAAAAATTCAGTTACATGTGACTAACCTGAAGAACAGCTGACATGCTTCACAACTGTGTAAAAATAAAATAAAATTTTAACTGAATATTTAACTTTAAAAAATCAATCCTTGCCTGAGCCTGTGGGTTCGAGACTCGCCTGAGCAACTTGGTGAGACCTCGTCTCTACAATAAATAAAATAAAATAAAAAATTAGCTGGGCGTGGTAGCACACGCCTGTAGTTCCAGCTACTTGGAAGGCTGAGGCAGAAGGATCGCCGGAGCCCAGCAGGTCGAGGCTGCGGTGGCCGGGAGAGGCCACTGCACTCCAGTCTGGGTGACAGAGTGAGACTCCAACTCAAAAAATAAAAAAAAATCAATCCTGATAAAGAATTATTTAACTTGATTAAAATGCAATTTTATGTGATGGTACATTTTTTAAAAATTATTTATCTGAATCATCTATTCAACAGTTTAAGTTTTCCAAAATAATTCCGAAGCAGGTTTCATGCTGACTTTTCACTAAATGCGAAGTTTTAGGACAATAGGAATTGCCCTTGTCTGGATTGCCTATGTCTCACCAAGTTGCTGGATTGTCTATGTCTATCCATGTTTATAACTAAGAAAATTTAGCACCACGATAATTATGTGAATAAAGCCTAGTTGAATTTGTCAGGATGTTTTTCATCTCTAAAGCTTTGAAGTCAAATTCTAGTAAATGTCAATATGCTCCTATCATGTCCACACCTGTCATCTGCGCCACAAGTCAGTGTAATCTAGAGATAAAAATGAGAAGAAATTGAACATATTTTATGACTATTCTGCTTGAGGGAATAAGAATAAAGTAAATCAATACTTCTTGTCATTTCCTGGAAATACTGTATTCTCCAAGACATTTAGCCAGCATTTGCCCATTTAACAAGGACAAATACATAAAAAGAATGTTTTTAACTCAGAAAATTAGCACATCAATATTTCTGGGTCACAGAAATTGAAGTTGTATCAAGCATTACTTCAAAATCTAAGTTAAATGCACTCTCAAGGTTGGTTGCTCTTAATAATGGTAACTATCATTAAGAAATTCTAAAATTTCAGAAATGAAGAGTCATATTTAACATCCTATTATTGCTACTAGGCATTACTAAATTTATAGTCCTACTTAAAAATGTCAAGGTATAACTTTCTTCGTAAAATCAGAACAGCAAAAACATTATATATCTTTACTAATATAGTATATTTTTCTCATTCATTTTTCCATCAATTCAATGTGACATTTTTCTTAAAATTCTTGTTTTTTTTTTTTTTTTGGAGTCTCACTCTGTCGCCCATACTGGAGTGCAGTGGCCGCTCCTGGCCACCGCAGCCTCGACCTGCTGGGCTCCGGCGATCCTTCCGCCTCAGCCTTCCAAATAGCCAGAATTACAGTCATGCGCTACCACGCCCGGCTGATTTTTTGATTTATTATAGAGATGAGGTCTCGCTGCCCAGGTGGGTCTCGAACCCGCGGGCTCAGGCAATCCACTTACCTCAGGCTCCCAAAGGCACGGGATTACAGGCTGAGCCACCGAGCCCGGCTTAAAATTCTTTATAATTTACAGTTTAATATTATTTCTGACCTTTGAAAATGAATATTTCTTGACTACCTTACCACACTGTATGTACATTAAAATAGAAGAATGTCAAAGTAAGCTCAGAGAGCCTCCCCAGTGGTCTTACATAATTTAGGAAATGATTTCTGATCTAATAAAAAACATAATTGGTCCTGGTTGAATACAAGGCAAAAATAAAATTTTTTAAAAGGCAAAAACTGTTGTAGTAGCAATGATTGCTAAGTATCATAAAAGAAAACAATACGAAAATATAGAGTACTAGATCATTTAAAATCTCTGTTTTGGAGGCCAAGGTGTGCAATTCTAAATCCTAAGGAAGATGTGCTTCAGCCTGCATGAGGAAATGCCATACTCATGAGAAGAAGAGAAGGAATTTCAAGTCTTTCTTTGCTTGTAAGTTTTCTCATGAAAATGTTAATCTAGAGACAGTGGATTTGTTCCGGTCCTTCTGAGTGGGTATCAAAGACTGGAGATAGAAAGACTATTGGAAAAGCATTCATTTATTTGTGAGGAAATTAGATATTGGATTTGCTGAACTATTTATTCAAATCATTTATGACAAGAATAACTTTTTAAAAGCACATATTAAGCAAATCTCTGAGTTATATAATTTCATCCACAAATACTTCAGAATGTATCTCTAAAAGTAAAAGCTTTTTAAAAGTATGCTACAATACTATTAACACATCTACAAATATTAACGGTACTTCTTCAATATCAAATTAATGCTTAAATATATTCTACTATCTCATAATTTTCTTTCCAGTTTGCTCAATTCAGAATCCAAATATTTGCTTCCAAATAATCTAGTTGTTAGGGATGGGAGAGTGGGTGATTGAGGATATAGATGAAAAAAGGTCAGATATAGCAATTCTTAAAGTTAGAGGACTGGTATAAGAGAGTTTATTATGTTATTCTCCATACTTCTAATAACCTACAGGTTTTCAATAAAAAAAATGCTTTAAGTTTTCTATAACAAAAAATTAAACAGATGTACATCAACAATAATAAAAAGATAGCAAAGAATGTAACTTTTGGATTTGAGAATTTTTAAAATGACTTTTTAGTGCAAAACAATTATTGAAATTCAGATCTTCTTAATCCTGTGGCCTTAAGAATCACAAAGTGCCGGGCTCGGTGGCTCAGCCTGTAATCTCGCGCCTTTGGGAGGCTGAGGTGAGTGGATTGCCTGAGTCCATGGGTTCGAGACCCGCCTGGGCAGGTGAGACCTCATCTCTACAATAAAATAAAAAAATTATTCGGGTGTGGTAGCACGTGCCTGTAATTCCGGCTACTTGGAAGGCTGAAGCGGAAGGATCGCCGGAGGCCAGCAGGTCGAGGCTGAGGTGGCCGGGAGCGGCCATTGCACTCCAGTCTGGGCGACACAGTGAGACTCCAACTCAAAAAAAAAAAACAAAGAATCACAAAGGAACTGAGAGGAGAAAGTTAATTTATTGAAAGGTAAAGAAAAAGTTTCAATTTAATAGCATCAAAATACTAGTTGATTAATTTTAAAATCCTGTATTAATATGTATGTGCCAAGTCCCACACCAGGTACTGGCATAACACAGACTCTGTGCCTGCCTTTTTGATGATCAAGGGCTAACAAACACAGTGCCTTCTACATATGCTATGACATCACAAGTTGAGAAGCATCTGTCCAAACAAGAACTTAGGATTTTGTTGAAGTTCTATAAAACTTACTGAGAAATTCAAAAACAATTAAGTAAGCTTATGGAATCAATATTTACATACCTAACCATGCTTAGATTATTAACAATTTGAAATACCATTTCTTGGGACAGGCATACTTATTAAAAGTAAAAATTCCCAAGTCCTAGCTAATTTCTTCTTCATATATTCAATTAGGAAAGTAATGCTCTCAAGTCACAGAGAATAAGGAGTGCAGAGTTGAAGTGAAGTCATATCAAGACTTCATGAGCCATGAAGAATACAGAAATAACACAAAACATACTACACTAAGCTGTCTCACCTGTTTCCCTTACAAAAAACAATTATAGGAAATTCTTTAGGAATTTAACATTAGTCCTGTATATGTTAAGTAAAATTCTTACTAATGTATAAGGAATGCTTTTTCTCCTTGCTTGAAGGTGTGAACAGATGTGGCAATAGGTTTGGGAAGAGGATCAGTGCCTAAAAGAATTCATAGCTACTGGCAGATCCTGCTGGTTGCCTAGTCCATCGATATATCTTTTGCCTTCCTCTTTGCTAACAGAACCCTGACATTATTGGGGGTGGCAACGTACCTACATTTTTTTTTTAATGAAAAGCTACATTTCCTAACTTAATTCATAGCCAGGGGTGGCCATGTGACAGTCTTTGTTAATGAGATTAAATGGAAGTCACTAGGTGGGTTGTGTAGAAAACTCTTTATAAAAGGGGATAGACAGGCTGTTTTGATACTTTTCCTCTTAGCCTTTCTTCTTCTTCATCTTTCTGCCTATGACTATGCATTCATTGGCTGGAGTTTAAGAACCATCACATGAGCATGAGGACCAGGACCAAACCCTAAAACAGTGCCTCTTGAAGTCAAAGAACTTCACTTTTCCCTTCCCCTGGTCAGAGAAACTGCAAGTTTTCCCCATGTGTCTGGGTCATAGGTATTGCACTTGGCCCCTGGCTAAACACTCTAGAGATGAGAATTTATTTCTGTAGCTCTCCATCTCCCTTCCTCCAAGCCAGTGTGCACACCAGACCAATCTCTCTGCTTCTTTTCACGCTCCAGTACATTCAAGTAGTTGTTTTTGTAACATGCTCAGGTTTTACAGCTATTTTCTTAAGAGAGGACATGAATTCCATTTAAGTCCCTTAGTTCCTGGAAAGAAAATCTCCCAAATTTTACTCCTAACTAAGCTCCTAGGAATTTCTAGAACCTAGACTATTACATAAATGGTTTCTTGATCAGACAGTGGTACTTATAAAACCAGATCCACCAAAGGAGTTCATAGAAACAACAGTACTTCATCATTTTCTGAAGAGCTCTTCATTGTCCATTAAAAGAGTTTAGTTAATCATTTTACAAATACTGTTAAATTACTGCTATGAATGACTTATATATTAGGTGATGGTTGATGCTGGCTATATAAAGTCACAGGAATGGAAACAAGGCTGCAGGTGTCTTACACATCGATATATTTTATATCATTTCAAGTAATGTAATTCAGCAGATACATATTGACTACAAGGTGCCTACCTTACAGTGATGAGCCAAGTGTGGGGAAGCTATTGAGGAAGTATATGAAATCATTCTTGCCTTTCTTTAATCTTGACATGAAAAAAAGACTAATAAGAAAAATTTAATCCAAATCAATATATGACCAAATGCCCAAATATGAAGGGAGGAAGTATGCTTTAAAAAATCCACCAAATTAGGGCAAGATACACAAGGCTAAGATTAGATAAATGAATCAACTCCTCCTCGCTATTACGCAGAAACCCTGAATAGACTACCTCTAGTAAACTGTTGATCATGAATAGTGCATATGGTTTACTGGAGATCACCAAGAAGTTAGACTTACAATAGTAACAGACAATTAAGAACAAGGGTTTTCAAAACCTCAGGGATGCCATGAAATCAGTTCTAAGAGGGGAATTCATATCTCTACGAGCACACATCAAGAAAATGGAAAGATCACAAATGGAGAGCCTAACAAATCACCTAAGGGAACTGGAAAGAGAAGACCACCAAAACCCCAACTTTAGCAGAAGAATCCAAGTCACAAAAATAAGAGCCCAAATATGGGACATAGAAGACAAAAATATCATAGAAAACATCAACAAAACAAAAAGCTGGTTCTTTGAAAGAGTGAACAAAATTGATGGGCCCCTAGCCAGAATGACCAGGAAAAAGAGAGAAAAGGCCCCAATAAACACAATCAGAAATACAAAAGATCAAATCACAACAGACCTCGAAGACACACAAAAGATTATCAGAGATTACTATGTACACCTATATGGAAAAAAACTTGATAACCTAGATGAAATGAAGGACTTTCTGACATCACACAACCTACCCAGGTTAAAACAAGAAGACACTGATTCACTAAATAGACCAATAGAAACCAAGGAAATTGACTCTGTCATACGAAAACTACCTACAAAAAAAAAGCCCTGGACCAGATGGCTTTCCAGCAGAATTCTACAAAACATAGAAGGAGGAGCTGATATCAATCCTATTGAAAGTATTTTAGGCAATTGAAAAAGATGGAATTCTCCCCAAATAATTTTACGAAGCTAACATTACACTGATACCCAAACTGGGTAAAGATCCAACAAAGAAAAAGAACTATAGACCAATATTCCTTATGAACATATATGCAAAAATCTTCAACAAGATTCTAACAAATTGAATCTAAAAACACATCTCAAAAATCATCCACCATGACCAAGTATGCTTCATCTCTAGGATACAGGGCTGGTTCAACATTTGCAAGACCATAATTGTAATTAAATACATCAACAGAGGTAAAGACAAGAAAAACATGATTATATCTTTAGATGCAGAAAAGACTTTCAATAAAATCCAGTATCCCTTCTTGATAAAAACCCTCAAACACCTAGGTATAGAAGGAACATACTTCAAAACAGTAAGTGCCATCTACGACAAACCCACAGCTAACATATTGCTAAATGGACAGAAACTAGAATCATTTCCCCTGAAAACTGGAACAAGACAAGGCTGCATACTCTCACCCCTCTTGTTCAATATTGTGTTGGAAGTCCTAGCTCATGCAATTAGACAAGAGAAGGAAATCGGGGGTATCCAAATAGGAAAAGAGGAAGTAAAGTTATCCCTCTTTGCTGATGATATGATCCTATAACTTGAGAATCTGTCAAAAACCTGCATGCACTGATAAAGGACTTTGGCAAAGTCTCAAGGTACAAAATAAATGTGCAAAAGACAGTTGCATTCCTATACACCAACAACAAGCAGGCAGAGACCCAAATAAAAAGCAAAATCCCATTCACAATAGCCACCAAAAAAATGAAATACCTCAGCATCTTCCTAACCAGAGAAGTGAAAGACTTTTACAATGAGAACTACAAAACACTGCTCAAAGAAATTCAAGAAGACACAAACAAATGGAAAAATATTTCATGCTCATGGATAGAAAGAATCAACATTGTTAAGATGTCCATCCTACCAAAGGCAATCTACAGATTCAATGCAATACCCATTAAGTTACCAACATCATTCTTCTCAGACCTGGAAATTACAATACAGAAATTCATATGTAAACATAAACGACCACAAATAGTCAAAACAATCCTTAGCAAAAGAAACAAAGCAGGAGGTATTATACTTCCAAACTTCAAACTTTAAGACTATAGTAATCAAAACAGCCTGGTATTGGTACAAGAACAGGCAAGTAGACCAATGGAACAGGATAGAGATTCCGGAAGCAAAGCCTCAATTTCTCAACCAACTCATCTTTGACAAAGCCTCCAATAACAACCACTGGGGAGAGGCAAACCTATTCAGTAAATGGTGCTGGGAAAGCTGGCTGACCACATGCAGAAGATTGAAACAGGACCCCTACCTATCACCACACACAAAAATTAACTCTAAATGGATCAAAGACCTAAAAATAAAACCTCAAATTATAAGAACCTTAGAAAATGCAGGAGACACCCTTATGGAAATTGGAACTGGCAACAAATTCCTATTCAGAACACTAAAGGCCAATACCTTAAGAAATAAGATAGACAAGTAGAACGTCATCAAATTAACAAGCTTCTGCAAAGCAAAAGAAACCATCAAGAGAGCAGGGAGACAGCCAACAGAATGGGAAAAAATATTTGCCAACTGTTTATCTGACAAAGGCCTAACATCTAAGATCTACAAGGAACTCAAACATGCTGAAAGGAAAAAAACAAACAGCCCCTTTTAAAAGTGGGCAAAAGACATAAACAGACACTTCTCAAAAGAAGATATACAGGCAGCCAACAGACACATGAAAAAGTGCTTAGCCTCACTCATCATCAGAGAAATGCAAATCAAAACCACATTGAGATCCCACGTAACTCCTGTAAGAATGGCCATAATTAATAAAACAAACAACAACAGAAGCTGGCAAGGATGTGGAGAAAAAGGAACACTTCTACACCACTGGTGGGAATGCAAACTAGTACAACCTCTTTGGAAGACAATGTGGCGAATTCTGAAAGAACTAGAAATTGACCTTCCATATGACCCAGCAGTTTCCCTATTGGGAATATACCCGGAGGAACTCAAATCATTCTACCAAAAGGATACCTGCACACATATGTTTGTTGCAGCTCTATTCATAAGAGGAAAAACATGGAATCAACCATGTTGCCCATCGAAGCTAGAATGGATTAAAAAAATGTGGTACATATACACAATGGAATATTATGCAGTCATAAAGAAGGACAAATATATGGACTTTGCAGCAATTTGGATGGACTTGGAGTCGATCATACTCAGTGATCTATCACAGAAACAAAGAACTGAGTTCCATTTGTTCTCACTCATAAACGGACCTTGGACAATTATAATGCTATAAGAAAGTGATTGGCAGTAGTGGGAAACTGATGGGGGGTTGGGATTGGCAGTTGAGGGAAACTGCTAGAGGAGGGAGGGGCATATCTCATTAACAAGGGTACCTGCATGATCAATGTTTATACCCTGAAATATACCCCACATCTTTATAATAAAATTTTTTAAAAAAAGAACAAGGTTTCTAACATATGATCTATTCTTTACCCATTTTCATTCAAATATCAGATATGAATTAAAGGTTTACTTTAAGATTAAAAAATGGCTCCAATGTTTTAAATCCAAGTGACTTAAGAATGAAAGAATGGTGAAGCTATGGTTGGGGCTCAGAAAAAAAGCACACTAACTTACTGAACTAAACGAGCAGACTTAAGATTGCTCTGACCTTCTCTTTCCTGTCTCTCACTCCTCTGTCTCTCCCAAAGCATAGAATGAGGCTGTTCTCTGAAGTTCCCTTATTGTCCTAAAACTGGGCCCATCAAAAAGAACACAATTGCCTTTGATCCCTTCCCTGAAACTTCATTCACCAAAGACTAAAACTCATATAACAGAGGAAGAAACTGAAAATTAAACATCACACCTAGAACACATATAAACTTAATCCCAAACTACTGTTACAAAGAGAAACATATACAAGTTAATTTCTACCTCCCATGTCCATTCAATCCCCCTATAAATCACTTACCTCCCTTCAAAATTGCCATATTTCCCTCACCTTCCCTTCCCCTATAAAGAAGGGTACACAAGCATCTGGACTTCACTGGGTTGTTGGGTAATCATTCTCCAACTATCCCCCCATGCTTATACATGTTAAATACATCTGCATACCTTTTTCTCCTATCAATCTGCTTATTGTCAGTTCATTTTCAATAAACCTTTGGAAGGAAGAGGGGAAGAGTTCCCTCTTCACCTCTACACCATCAAGAAATACAGTTGAAAAAAACTTATTTGGGAAGAAGCAAAAGCAATGACGAGCTGTTTTAGCATGTTCAATCTGCATGACCAGCAAGATAATCCCTCTTCTGCCCATTGTTTATACTGTGTTACAGGTGAAATAGCAGAGACTTTGGTAACACAAAGACTTGAACACTCCCATCTCAACTCCACCCACTTCTCAGTTTGGTGGCCTTAAGCAAAACTAGCTTCCATGATTGTAAAATTGGAATCACATATCAAACCACAGGAATGTATTTTGAGAATTAAATAACATAATTCAATTAAAACACCCTATGTGCGGTGGCTCAAGCCTGTAATCCCAGCACTTTGGGAGGCCAAGGTGAGGGGATAACCTGAGCCCACAGGTTTGAGAACAGCTTGGGCAACTTGGCAAAACCTCATCTCTAAAATAAAAATCAAAAAAAATTAGCTGGGCATGGTAGTATGCGCCTGTAGTTCTGGCTACTTGAAAGGCTGAGGCAGAAAGATGGCCTGAGCCCAGCAGGTGGACGCTGGGGTGGCCATGAGTATGCATGCCACTGCACTCCAGTCTGGGCGATGGAGTGAGATTCCAACTCAAAACACAAAACAAAAAAAACACCCTATGTAAACATCAAATGTTAACATATTTTGCTTTGTTTTGTTTTGTTGAGTCAGAGTCTCACTCTGTTGCCCAGGCTGGAGTGCAGTGGCATGAGCATGGCTCACCACAGTCTTGACCTCCTGGGCTCAGACAATCCTCCTGACCCAGTCTCCTGAGTAGCTGGGACTACAGGCACACACCACCATGTCCAGCTAAGTTTTTGATTTTTTGTAGAGACAAGGACTGATCCTGAACTCCTGTACTCAAAAAATCCTCCCCCTTCAGCCTCTCAAAGTGTTAAGATTACAAGCATGAATCAACATCCTTCTTTCTTGTCTTCTGATTGGTCTTTTTGAATCCCAAATCTGATACCTTATGAATCTCTACTTTAAATTGACCCATCCTTCAACATCATATACTTATATCAATGGCATATCCTTTACTCCATTCTATTTCTCTCAGTTTAAAAAATGTTATGAATTCTTCAAAGTCCAAGTCAAGACATGTCCTTTGGTAAATAAGCAATCACTCCAGTCTGTACTGGGTTTTCCTTTGCTAAAACCTCATGATGTACTTTTCTATTAACTATTTTATGTATATAGTTTGTCTCCCCAGGTAAAACACAAGCTTCTATAAGGCAGAATATGTGTCTAAAGTTGTTTTTGTTTGTAAAGATTGGCATCCCTCTGAGATCAACATAAGCTTGCTGAATAAAGGAATCAATAATCTGATCATTAAAATCTGAGAATATCAAAGTTAAGCTTATGGGCTGGGCTTGGTGGCTCAGCCTGTAATCCCAGCACTTTGGGAGACCAAGGCAAGTGGATTGCCTGAGTCCGCAGGTTCAAGACCTACCGGGCAACTTGCTGAGACCTCGTCTCTGCAATAAATACAAAATTAGCTGGGCATGGTAGCGCATGCCTGTAGTTCCAGTTACTTGGAAGACTGAGGCAGAAGGATCACCAGAGCCCAGCAGGTCGACGCTAGGGTAACCATGAGTGTGCCACTATACTCCAGCCTGAGTGGCAAAGAGAGATTTCAACTCAGAAAAAAAAAAATTAAACTTATGAAATGAGATTTTTTTTTTTACTGTCAATTGGTTAAAAAAATAAAATCCAATATGATTATAATTGTAATGAACAACAAAAAAACAGCTATTAGGATTAGAAGGCAATGCGTAAATGAGATAATATAGTTAGAGACTTCTTTAAAACATCTCAAATATTTAATCATTGCACAATAAAACAATAATTAAAAATGGAAATGAACTTTTAATCAGAATCACAAGTAAGAGGTTTCAGTAATTAAAAAGTAATTTTTAAATTTGAGAAGCACTGCAAAAAAAATGGCTCAATGTTACAACAGCAACTTACATAAACTATTAATCATTTAACATGTGATAAAAAACAACAGACACACAAAAGTCCAGCACATCTGTTGTACCAATCAAAATATCTAGGACCTGAAACAATGTAATAAGGTCAAGGATTAACAAACTTCCGTGACTGGACCTTTCTTCTCTTTTTTTTAGGTCAATGCATAACCAGATTCAACATTCAACATGTCAGTTATGTCATAATCATTGATGTTTTGGTATTAGCAAAATCATAACTTCTAAAAATCTTCATTTCCAGGCAGAAACACGTGTGTAAACATGTGTACACATGGACACACACACACACACATACACACACCACAAAGTAAAATCAATAGAAGGTCATGAAAGCATGTGGGAAATAGTTTCATTTATAGATAAATTGTTTCCACATATCCTCTATTAAACAAGCTACTTATCAAATCAAATTAAATTAAATCAAAATACTTGAAATTCATGGTATAATGTTTTTGTAGAAAAAAAAATCTCCCTTATTTTGATATGTCTTTAAAATATAAGCTAAAAACTATCTTGACAATTCTTTTACAAAGTTGAGAGATTAGGAAAAATAGCTTAAAGAGCCAACATTTCATACATTAACATTTATGTAAAATCTACATATTAATGAACTTCAAGTATTACAAATTTGGCAGGATGTTGAAATCAGTGTTTTCAGATATGTGTCATGATATATTGGATCTCTAGTTTATATAAAATTCTTCCTTTGAAAGCAATTTTAAGTAGTTAAGCAACAGAATTTCTCTGTTTTGAAAAAATCATATTCTAATGCCTTAATAGATGGTCATTGTAAAGTTTAAACAAGTCTAATTCTCAGCTAATAATGTACAGAAAGCAGATACACACAAAACTTCCATTAAATAACTACCAATTCCTGATTTTCTTCCTTAGCCCTCCCCACCCACCACCTTGATTCTGCAAATGGCAGAATAAATTAAAGCTCCTTTCTTCTACATCAACTCCTTTGTCTTCTCAAGGTTACCTAATCATAGTCATCTCTTAAGATGAAGTAAGAAACATTTCCAAAGCTATATTCACATTAAATCAAGTTTCTGATTCGTGCATTGCAGGAATAAAGCAATGTAATCAAATCTTAAATTGGTTTACAGCAGGTTGTCTACCTTATCCTAGTTCTCAGGATTGATGAAATGAATAGTTTTAAAATAGCACTTTTTGAAATGACATGAGAATTAATAGTGCATAATTACCTTAGTGTTGACAAGGGAGAGATGTTTAACTCCTTAAATGAGCTTTCCTAATGAATCAGTGTCAGAGAAAGGCTCCACTGCATATACATTGTTGATTAATATCAAAGGGGATGGGTTTAACCACAAAGGCATGCTAAAAGTCAGTTTTAAAATTATTTGGATAAAAATAAGATGAGCCACATTTTACGTAATATTTGGTATATTTACTCAAGATTTTACTGTGTGCTTTGATAGCATTCTAAGTGTTGATTACCAGGAAAATCTTTTTTTTCTTTTCTTTTTTTTTTTTTTTTTGAGTTGGAGTCTCACTTGGTCGCCCAGACTGGAGTGCAGTGGCCGCTCCCGGCCACTGCAGCCTCGACCTGCTGGGCTCCAGTGATCCTTCCGCCTCAGCCTTCTGAGTAGCAGGAATTACAGGCA
>NW_007247208.1:523045-624242 GCF_000164805.1 Carlito syrichta
CCCAGGTGGGTCTTGAACCCGCGGGCTCAGGCAATCCACTCACCTCAGCCTCCCAAAGGCATGGGATTACAGGCTGAGCCACTGAGCCTGGCTGGAAAATCTTATTTTACATTTCTGTCGACTAAAAACAGCCAATCTTTTTTTAGCAAAACAAGTTTAGCATTAGACTCTTTATTACTTAAAAGTCAAAATTAAGCTACTGGATTTAAAAAGCAGTACAGAGAGTATGTGTCTGACCTTTATATTTGAGAACTCTAATGAAGAAAAAATACTACAATACAATTAAGTAAATCTCCTCTTTTTTTTTTTTGAGTCTCACTCTGTCGCCCAGGCTGGAGTACAGTGGCTCACTCCTAGTCACTACAACCTCGACCTGCTGGGCTCAGCCAATTCTTCCGCCTCAGCCTTCCAAGCAGCCAGAACTACAGGCATGCACCACCACGCCCAGCTAATTTTTTGATTTATTGTAGAGATGAGATTTTGCCAAGTTGCCCAGGCTGGTCTTAAATCCGTGGGCTCAGGCAATCCTCTCACCCTGATCTTCCAAAGTGTTGGAATTATAGGCATGAGCCACCACGCACAGCTCAAATCTCCATTTTTAAAAGAAAACTTTTAGTACATATTTAAAAATTATAAAAATGTTATCTTTACCATTTGAACTTTAGCATTTAATATTCATTCCTTCTCTCAAATTCGTGTTAATTAACTTATAACTATATCGTTCAATTCTATTTTAAATCCTGTGGGTAAAACTAAAACAGATTTATTTCTAAACACCTGGAATTGAGGAAACAGAACCCACTCTCAGCTACAGAGCTATGTAGTGGAAATGTACTTCAGTCCGGTTCAAAATCACTCTTCATTTTTCACGTCTTTCGAATATACCAGCTGCCTAGCTTAAGTATGTGTCAGACAAATTGGGCTAAGAACTTTATATTTAATCTGGAGACCTCCTAAAAGGGAGATTACATTATCCCCATTTTGCAGATGAGGAAGGCTGTGCTTAGGAAGTTCCTGTCCCACAATCATATGGACGATGATGGGTGGAACCTGACTATGAACTAAGACAACTGGAATGCAGAGTCCACACACACTTGGACAAGTGTGGCAAACTATCTTTACAGGATTACCATTGCTTTAGCTGTCAGTAAAATGTGAAGGTGTTAGATTGTATTCAGTTATTCCTTTATTAATTCACTATGTTTGAGCGCTGACCAAATGCCAGGACCCTCCCAGATTCTGAGTCTACAATGGCAAGACAAAGATAAGGCCCTTTTCACCTGGAGGTCACCAACAGCATTCAGAGGAAGGGTGATTTGCTTTGTAATTAAGCACCTTATCCATGAGACCAGCAGGGGCAGGAGATGGGTGAATTTGGCTCACATTCTTGATGTGGGCCCCTCAGAGCCTCTGAAAGTGAAATGGTGAAAGCAAAGGGTGAGGACAATGACAGCCCGGGCTCTGTGAACTAACATGACAGCCGGAGCTGGCCGTGCCTTCCATCTGGACAAAGGGGCTCATGCCACCAGGCACAGGCAGTCTGTAGCACGTTGTAGCCAGAACGTCTACCCTGGGAGTGTGGTCCTCTGGGGAACACTACCCTCACCTTCCTTTAAGAAGCCAAGGTTAGCCGGGCTCGGTGGCTCAGCCTGTAATCCCATGCCTTTGGGAGGCTGAGGTGAGTGAATTGCCTGAGCCCGCGGGTTCGAGACCCACCTGGGCAGGCGAGACCTCATCTCTACACTAAAATCAAAAATTAGCTGGGCGTGGTAGCGCACGCCTGTAATTCCGGCTACTCAGAAGGCTGAGGCGGAAGGATCACTGGAGCCCAGCAGGTCGAGGCTGCGGTGGCCGGGAGCGGCCACTGCACTCCAGTCTGGACGACAGAGTGAGACTCCAACTCAAAAAAAAAAAAAAAAAGCCAAGGTTTCTCTGCTCCTGCATTCCCTCTTCAGGTCCAAACCCTGCTGCTTCCATCAAGCTCCTTAGAAGAATGAGTATCACAGGAATAAAACTAGATCCTTGCCAACATTCTTGGCGTCATGTCTTGTCTATAAAATAATTAGATACATGAATGCCTCAGTCCATTCTAGAGTTATTAGTCATATTTAAACTAAGTATCAAAGTTCACAGGAATATTTTGCTAAACTGACACCTTAAAATGTTTTTAGCAGAAATACATTCAAGTTCTAAACAAGCAACTTAGCCATGACTTCTTAAAACTAAAAATTTTAGTCAGTGTTGTAATATTTTATAAATATTTGTGAATAAATAAAAATATGTCCTAGATTTTTTTAAGTCTTGATTTACTCTTGTACAAATTAGGGATGATGAAAACTACTTCTTGAGAAATATTAAATTAGTTACTGTATGTTAGTGAGCCTGTTGGGAGCCAGCACACAGCAGGTGGTCACGCTGATTTGTGAAACAAAAGAAAACATATTTTAATATTGTAAAAATCTACAAGAAAGAGAGTATCTTTGCTAATTAGTTTTAAACTAAGTTAAATAATTTTTCTACATTTACCAAGTCTATATTTATATGGAAAAACGTATTAAGAAATGTGGAGTTTTGGAGGTAAGAAGGTACTTTACATAATACTTTGTAGGTAACTCCCTTTTGCTTTTTTTAAAAAATTGCTATCTTTAGCACAAAAATTAACAAATGTTAAAACAGGAAGAGACAGTAGTAATAAGTACTTGAAAGTGGCTCTTCTTACTTTTTCAATGTATATGATGGGAACCCTTTACCCCAGCCTGATGTGTCAGAGAGACACTGACTACCAGGTTACTTGAGGTGAAACATGGGAAGCAGTTGGAGTGGAAAGGACCAGAATTGAGATTCTAGACCACTTCTTAAACTGTCCCCACCCCTCCTCACCCCTTCAAGTTATGCTCTTGAAAATTCCCTTTTGCTCTCTCAGAAAAACACTGTTTTAGAAACAGCTATATTATTTGCACTCATAATTTCATAGATATAAATTTAAGATCACAGGGCTAATCCAAGCATTCTGGGTCTGGAATCTTGCCTTTTTGATTAAAAGTGACCTTAATTAAGTAGAATCTGGGAGAATTTCTTTAAGAAGACACATTCTCAAGAATAAAATCTAGATATCCCTATCTCTGAATTGACATTTAGCAAGGAATATCAGGCAAGAGACTGGCTTTTTTTAACACTTTTCTAAAAATAATAAGATTTGGAGAACAGTTGTTAGTCGTAGAAAAACATCAAACAAACATGAAGACCTCTCGAAACCTGGTCTACGAGAAAACTAGAAATTAAAATAATGCATTTCGCAGTTTATAAAGTTCACAAGATTCTTATCTGTTCTGCAACACAGAAAGAATCACATGATTGTCTTGGCCAGGAAGAATTCAGGTTCATTTTTAAGTCCCTATTCTGTAACCCTCCGTCAGTCCTATAGGAAGGTAATTATCAGGACTAGAGGGATAGTCCCTGCTGTTTCTTAGAAGTAAACTCAGGAACTAAATTAAGGTACTTAGAGGTAAACTCTCAGGGTGTGCAGAGTGTGGCTGTTTGACTCCCATGGATCCCAGAGCAGAGCACTAAACACTTCTATTTATTCGCAGAGCAGGTAGAGAATGGGGCAGCAGAAACACAGCTTCCTCAGACACCCCCATCAGACCCTGCTAATCAACAGAGTCACAAAACTCACAACCTCTTACTTTGGTTTTAAAATGCAAGTTTTAATGTGATTTCATTGTAGTGTCCTTGTACTGAAAAGCGTTTATTATGTAGTTTCAGATTTACCTGAATGTTAAAAAAAAAAAAAAAACAGCAGGAAAGCTGCCATTGTGAGAAAGAAGGACATAAAATTCAAGCAATGAATTAAAGAGGCAAATGAAGGAACTCTTTTCCTTTATTAGAAATAGAAGAAACAGATTGTGCTCATCTTGCTTAGGGCCAACAGGCGCACTGCATGGAATTCAGCCAGCTTGTCACAAAGCTCACTTAAGAGTTTTGCTCTGTGAAAAGAGGAAGCCAGATGGGCTATTTACTTTCAACAAGATAATTCTAGAGGAAATTGTTATAAGTCAAAGAAACTTTTTAGCTTCATCTGCTATTTTAGCCTCTAAACTGATTCAGGAGGCAGAGGGGGGAGGGTTCTGTTAGAAAAGAAATAAGAGATCTGGTAGGAGAATTGGGACAAAAAAAGAAAGCACAGTGCAAAGCATAGGCAGCAGTGTTGCCCAAGTGGAGAAGCTCCAATTTCATACAACCTGAGCTCATATCCCCACTCTACAAGTTACTAACTATAACCTTGACAAAGCTATCTGTCCTCTTGGAGCTTCAGTTTCCTCTTGGCTAACATGGAGACCATAATAGTGTCACAGAAGTTGTGAAGATTAAGTGGTATAAATAACAGCACTTAAAACACAACACATAACATGAGCACTCAATTAATACCAGGCATTTTTATGTTTCATTTTCTCTTTTATTTTCAAAACATAAAGGGAATCCATCATAGATATAGGTATAGATGTATACATACAGAATCATTACTAAACAATTCTTAAGAACAGACTAAGAGTTAAATGTTATACTGGTCTTCTGACCACATTGATTCCAGTCCACTCATGGAATTTGTTTGAAAACAACTTCTCTTTTATTTTGCTACCACAGAGAAAGAGTAAAGTAATCTGGATAATTTTATTCTTGGATCAAAAATTTCCACCTCAAAATTCCAAAAGGTAGCTTTTAAGAATGTTAGCTGTAGAGTGAATAATATAGAAAAGTTCACTAAATGCTGAGCTAAGTTTCTACCATAGATAAAGGATGCTTCCTATCTAGAAAGGCAGAATTTTCCCCCATCAAGCTGTAAATAATGACTAATGGACTGTAATCAAGATAATCTTTGTGGGATATACTGTGGAAGGCATCTAGCAACCTTACTTTTAGGAGATACAACATATAAATATTATTAAGCAAAAATGGAAATTATCCAAATTAAGTTATGAGATCACTAGGCATCCAGGTTAACCTACCTTTCTTTTTATACTTGTAATATTGTTCAATAATAAATGATGATTCTAAGAGAATGAAAGATATTCTCAGAACAGTAATATACAATCATGTTCATTCTACTGGATCTACCATGGCAAGTAAAAGGACATACATTGTTAGAAGGATTACTCAGCATGAAGGACTAAAATAAAAGTGGTTGCCTGGTTATATTTGTATTGATTTTGAAACTATCACCAATGCTTTATTTCACTGCCCTATTAAAGAAATAGCATCACTACTTTTTGTAACAGATTTTATTTCTGAGGAGGAAAAAAAATCCCAAAGAAATTAACAATTTAATTTTCAAAATTTACTTATAGCTCTGATAAGGCAAACACAAAAACAAATAGCATGTTTTAGTTATTTAGAAAATCTAAAAATAATTATTACTATATTTGATTTTTTACACTCCTAGTGACTCAATACAGCTGTGCCCTAAGAAACCTGAATAAATGTTGATGATAAAAATACTTCAGTTGACAACAGCATGAGAAATCAAATCTATATCTATGCTAGAAACATATAGATTTTATGCCTCCAACTAAGGCCAGCAAAAAAAAAAAAAAAAAAAAAAAAAAAATTTGAGAAGAGTCTTCAAATTAAGATAACAGAAGTGGAAATCATTTTTTAAGGTAAAGATGTGGAGTACAATTCAGGAGACACCCTTATGGAAGTCGGAATAGGCAACCAATTCCTAATCAAAACCTCAAAAGTCCATGACATAGATAAGATTGACAAGTAGGACCTCATCAAACTGAAAAGCTTCTGCAAAGCAAAAAAAAAAAAAAAATATATATATATATATATAAAAAATATATATGTGTGTATATATATATAAAGAAAGCGGGGAGATAGCCCACAGAATGGGAAAAAATATTTGCCAACTGCATATCTGACAAAGACCTAACAACCAGAATCTACAAGGAACTCATATGTGCCAAAAGGAAAAAAACAAACAGCCCCATTAAAAAATGGGCAAAAGACATGAAAAGAAGACATACAAGCAGCCAACAGATACATGAAAAAATGCTCAGCCTCACTCATCATCAGAGAAATGCAAATCAAAACCACATTGAGATACCACCTAACTCCAGTAAGAATGGTCATCATTAATATCTTTGTTTTAATTGTCATTTATAAAGTTAATATAAAATAAAACTTTCCTGAGAACTACAGAAAAGCAAACAGAGCAAGACAATTTTATATTATCAATAAATTAGAAATGGAAGGGAAACAGATTACCCTGGAAACAGCCTAACAAAGTTTTCCTGACATGATTCTTAACAATGAAACAGCAACTGAAACAAGAAATT
Source organism: Carlito syrichta (assembly GCF_000164805.1). Classification (NCBI taxonomy): domain Eukaryota; kingdom Metazoa; phylum Chordata; class Mammalia; order Primates; family Tarsiidae; genus Carlito; species Carlito syrichta. Next base: position 529,384 of record NW_007247208.1, read on the forward strand.
TATTATCATTTTTCTCTCCTGCACCTTGAATTTTCTCCTATTTTGAAACTATCTATTAGTTCACTAATTCAAAGGCCAAAAGTCGAATAACCTTTGATACTCACCTTCAACCACAGACCTAACTCCATTCTGGGCAGCTTCAGAAATAACACTGCCTGCACACTATGACATAGCATAGAAGGGAAGCGAAAGAGCCTTGCTGGAAGAACAGGCTTCCTTGACCCTCTTGCGCTCCACATATCCCTTTTTTTTTTTGAGTCAGAGTCTCTCTCCATTGCCCAGGCTGAAGTGCAGTGGCACACTCACGGCCACCCCAGCATCAACCTGCTGGGCTCCGGTGATCCTTCCACCTCAGCCTTCCAAGTAGCCAGAACTACAGGCACACACTACCACGCCTGGTTAATTTTATCTATTTATTTATTTGCTTGTTTGTTTATTTATTTATTATTGTAGAAACAAGGTCTCACCAAGATGCCTGGGCTGATCTCGAACCCATGGGCTTAGGCAATCCACTTGCCTTGGCCTCCCAAAGTGCTGGGATTACAGGCTAAGCCACTGAGCCAAGCCGCATTCTACATATCTTAATGGGTATGCCAAGACTTCAAGAGACCATTTTTTCACCTGGGCTATTTCTTCGGTTGCTTTTGCAGATGAGAGATGAGGCAACCTCTCCTTCTGGACAAACTCCAGGCTTGCTTACTGCTTGTTATAAAAGCAGTGAATCACTCAAGCTCAGAGTTCTTTCACTGAAGTGTAAACTCACACACCCATAGCATCCATTTGGATCACAGGATTTGGGAGCAAGGGCAAATGATACCACTGATGTTCATGCTTTTTACTGTGCTATGGGTAATAAAATCCTTACTCTCTGACCCAGGAGTCTCATGTCTTCTGCCAGTAACCATGAAACAATAACTGGCTAAATTATTAGCTTCAAAATAGGGTAAAAATCTTCTCAGACTTCACGTTTTTGGTGAAGGAAGGGATGCTGACAGAAACATGGCTGTCTGGAGAAGGAAAGGGGCCCAGAAGTTGGGTCCAGGGATGTGAAAAAGCTCCCTGGGATCTGGGAGTGAATGTTCTTGACTAAGAGGTGGGCAGTGGGTGGGATGGGGGAGAATAAGGGTCCCTACTGCCTTGCCTACAAATGAGGCTGAGAGAAGAGAGGTAAAATTGGAACAAGCTACACAAATGATTCCTTGGTTGTTGCTCATTCACTCTCCTCCATGTGTGGGGAGACAGTTATCATGACAGTGGGGCAGCAAGGACCAAGGCCCAGAAGAAAGGCAATGTGGGTATGGGTGCTGAGCAGAGGACTTCCCAAAGTGGAAACAGTATTGTCAATAATAATGACCCTGTTACCTTATCTAGGTCTTTGGGTGGATCATCAACATCAGAAGTTTGGTTGAACCCCAGTGAGCAGCTGCTTGAAATTGACAGTAAATGTGCCTTGTTAACTGACACTGAGCCACTGTATCTCTCACACTAGCTGATCCCTCCCTTCTCCTCTATTCTGAAATCAGCTACTTTAAGGAGAAAGATAATTGGACTGGATCCCCAGGGGATAGAAAGCCATATACACCTGTCTGGTATGATGAGGAAGAAAGGGACTCACACTGTTATAGCTTTGTTGGCTCCAGACCAGCATGTTATCATTTTACCCAGTCTGTGAAGGGAAGAGTCACTAAAGTCAACTGATGGGCTTTGCTGCCTCTCAGTGGGTAAGGGGAGCTTAAGTAGCCTTGTAAAGAAACCCTTTGGGATTATTCGATGTGGTGTTATGGCAGTAGTTCCCCTGTTCAACTGTAGGATAAGAACTGATGTATGCACTTCCCAGTCTCCTAAGTGTCAGGAAGGGACTTCATGTTAAGGAACTGCTACAGAGAGGTCACTGCCCACTACAACAGCATCAACTTCTTGATAGAGTTACAAAGTACATCCCCCACCCATATTTTTAAAGTAGCTATTAACCTGCAACTAAGCTCTGATGGAAAATGACCATCTCACATCCCCATTTTCATGTGGGGTCTACTTAATGAGGTACAAAGGGCCCAACAGGCCTTGTCAAATGGAAATGGTACACTCAAGAGTGTAGCCGTACTGGCCCTAGCTTCTTCTCAGTTTTACGTGGAAAAAAAAAAATGGCAGCTGCTACTTTGGAGAAACGATGTCTCCCATACCACCACCTGAAACAAAGCTGCTTGTTCAAGAGGTTTCTCAAGGATCCCTTCAACAATGACCTGCTTCACTGACCATTTGGCAAAGTTAAAAGGTGATGGTGTGTTCTGAGCAGCAGCAGTCATCCAGCTTCAATGACAACTCTAGAAGACCAACTGTGATAAGGACTAGTTAGCAAAACCATCTGAATGAAAGCTCTAATCCTTGTCAGACTATGCACCTAAGGACCAGGCATTTTATATTTTACAACCTCTTGGACTACTGCTAATGGGCTATGTCTGGTTTGCCATTTGGAAGATTATAGACTGGCCAATTAAAGAAGTCCCTCTGTAGAACTACAAACTTTGAAAACAAACAATGGCTACTAATCAGTCTGGGTTACTGATATAGACGTCCATGGTAAGGGCCCGTTCTCTGATGAGACCAACTGGAATCAAGCTATTGGTCAAAACTGCTACAAAAAAACAGAAGTCATGTGGACACGGCTGGTCCTGAACTATAACTGCTGTGCCCAAAGCCATCAAAAGCATCTCCTAAACATGGCCCTCTGCCTCATACCTGGGCAAACTCCAGTCTGGTGCAATGTTTCAATCTGACAGATATAAATTCATAGTTTCTCCTGACTTCCAAGTTGCTGTAGGTTATAGTATCTAGACAGTAGCTACTTGGTGACATAGATATATGTGTTTTAATCAAACCAGTGTAATGGTGATTCCAATCAAATTTAGCAACAAATTCCCAACTAGAGTGACCTGTGCTCTCTATGTTAGGGGAGTGAGCCATGGAATGCCTCTCCAGTAAGCATGAGGGCTGCTTTCTGAAACATCCATTGCCTCCTTATTACTGACAATGACAACAAAGATCAGTGAGTCATTTCAAATTTCCTTGTACAGATCATATTAGATAATAGACCTGACTTAGACCATCTGAATTAAGACTTACTGGCCCTCCCCTGGGATTTAGTCATAGTAGCTGAATCAGAGACTCTGGTCAGGCAAGGGGGTAAAATTGGATGAAGTCAATATTTCAGGTTGGCCTCATCCTGTTGTTCAGGATTTTATTGATTGTAGCCCTAATTAAATGCTGTATGAGACAAGTTGAATAGACTTGGCTCCAGTCTCTGTTGGTCTGATTAATCTGACTGACTCTGGGTGGCATATGTGAAAATTCACCAGAAGCCAAGATGGTATGGGATAAAATGGTCAGTTTTCAAAGAGATTGTTTTCCTTGGGCCTCCCTGCATGTCTTGCTGGGTTTACCAAGAACGCATGGTCCTGACTGTTCTTTTACCAGGGCCATTTCTCAGTATTGCTTACGCATCTGATAACCTTAAGAAATGAAGTAATGTCTACTCATAGACAAAGAGCAGCTTTGCTTACTGCTTGCTATAAAAATGGAGGATTCCCCAAGCTCTGCAATACAAACCTACTGCATGCATAGCATCCATCAGGGCATATCATATCACCCCTACAAGATTTGGGGGCAGAGAAAATGAGTGCAAATATAATGATGCTTATACAGCTTGCTGTACCATGAGTGATAGTCTTATCTGACCCATATGCCTCATGTCTTTTGCCAGCATCCATGATATGTTTAAACGGCCAAATTTATTTTTTATAAATAGAGAAATCCAATCCCACATGCTTATCTCTGGCTTGAACTGCCTATGACACATGCTATAAAGTCTAGTTCAGGCAATCATCCCCATACTTAATGTTCAAATATGGAGCTACATTGATGTCCTAAAATTGAATCTACTCCTCCTAGGTTATTTAATGTAAGCAAGAGAATACAATTAAGACATTAATGTAAAGCCCAGGATCACTTCCCCTTTCCTATCTTCTAAAACCTAAACCAGTATCTGGGACCTCAACATGAAACTGGGACTCCTAACTTCAGTTCCAGTTCCTGCAGAGTAAAACTCCTATGAAGGGCCATCATTACCACCACTTCACTCTGCTGTACTATGGAATAGAAGTAGTAAGCATAGGAGATATTGTGATATTATAGTTTGAAAGAGGGGATGATTTGGAGCATGGCCTGAATGGGAAAGAAAGTGAACAAGAAGTGTTACTAGCCATGGGCATTATACATCTTTAATTCCAAGTTTGATTTCAAAACATAGAATCAATCAATCAAACAAACGATAAACATACCCTCAAGGAAGCAGAAGAATAGTGAGAAGATCATTATTTATAAAATTAGGTCTCTGCCAAAGGGGAGGAAAGGCAGAAAAAGCAAGTTAGATTCAGGGAATAATAAGAGTTGAGAAATACCATAATTTCATTTTACATTGTCAAGAATCCAGGTTTCAAACTCCACCTTTAGAAATTAATAAAAAGGTTCAAATGTCACCAAGTGTTTTGTAATACTTTATCTGCAAAAGATTTGTCTGTTAGCTATTATAACCTAACCTCACTGTTTTATAAAAGAAAAAAAAGAACTTAGGAAGGGAGCATGGAATAACAATTTAGAAGCAATATTATATATATATATATATAATATATATATATATATAAATTTTTTTGTTTTTTTGTTTTTTTTTTTTTTGAGTTGCAATCTCACTCTGTCACCCAGGCCGGAGTGCAGTGGCACACTCATGGACACCCCAGTGTCAACCTGCTGGGCTCAGGCGATCCTTCTGTCTCAGCCTTCCAAGTAGCCAGAACTATAGGTGTGAGCTACCATGCCCCCTAATTTTTTTTTATTTATTGTAGAGATGAGGTCTCACCGAGTTGCCTGGGCTGGTCACCAACCTGCAGGCTCAGGCAATCCACTCATCTGGGCCTCCCAAAGTGCTGGGATTACAGGTTGAGCCATCGAGTCCAGCCAATATTATATTTTATTTATTAAAACATCTCAGTGTTATGTCCAGACTTCTAGCTGAGTAGATGTCAAATGTAATCAATAAATATTCTAAATTCACTGCTTTGCAATATATGTGATTAAAATTAAACTTTGCTAAAAATTAGAAAAATTCACATTGCTTCAGAAAGTAATTTCATATTCATTTGTCTCCATAATTCATTAAAAATAAAAATAAGTGGTTTTTCAAAACAACCACAGACCTGAATTTGATGGATGATCATTCCTCCCCGCCCCCTGTGAGCAATGAGGAAAAGGTAGACATGTTTATTCATAACACTCTGCATCCTCATGGATAAGCAATGCCGTTGGCATGTCCTGTTATTTAATTATGTGGAAGCACTGCTGGAGGTGTGCCTGCTTACCATAAACACATACAAATATCTCAAAACTGCCCACAATTTCCAAAAAAAACCTTTAAAGTTTAAATACATCTTTTTAATACAGACAAAAAATCTTTAGAACAATTATGAAAAAAATCAGACTTCAGTTATTTGTCTTACAACACAGGGGTCTTTGTCTAAGCAGGGGCTGAGGAGGAAATGTATGAGCACTCAAGATGGGGCTCAAATGATGCCATAAGAGTGGGGCAAACACTAAAAGCATGAAAACAAATCTGTTCTTTCCATTTTATAAAAAGCGTGTAGAATAATTAAAATGAATTTCTACCCAAATTAAATTGCCTTGAGGTTTTCTCTACAAGGCTTTAGGCATTATAAACACCCCTTGACTGTGGCCTGTCAGGTTTTCTCAATCAATCATGCAGTAGCCTAGAATTAAATTGAAATGATTGGATCAAGAAAAATCAAATTTTTTAAACATTTAGTTTCAGTAATGTGATTATGAACCTTTTAGTGATATTGTGATTACTTTGAAGCTTTGAGCATATGTTTCTACTGAGTGTAGTCTATGGAGAAAAGCTACATTAGGGAAACAAGTAAATACAGACCCCAACAAAGCAAAATTGCATTTGTGGTAAAGTTAAAAGTTAAAGGTAGAAAAGAGACAAGGCATCTATGTGATTTATATTCTAAAGCATCTATGTGATTTATATTCTAAACATGCTGCATGGAGTAGCCATTTTAAAATAAAATCCCAACTTCTTTCAAAATTAAGATAATGTAATAGCTTCTGAGGGCAAGCATTAGAGAAACAATAGTAAAGGGCAGGAGAAAAAAAGGAAGAAAAAAATCATCATCCTTGGACCCGTTCCAATATTTGCACAAGAAAATGTGACAGACCAAAATCTCTCTCCAAAAATTAATGAAACATCTCCTCAGAATATGAAACATTTAACGTTTACTTAGTATTTCCCAAAATCAAGCCACAGTGTCCCTTCCCCATAGCAATTTATTAATTTTTTCATTCATTAGTGGGATTTTGCTGGGGTTAGAAGCCACAAAGATAAATAAAACAAGACCACATCCCACAGGCTATTGCTTTCCAGGGACACTGGAGAAGATAAACCAGTGACAAGGACAAATGTCTCCTTTCCTTTGATTCACACTTTCATTTATTCAACAATTATTATTAAGTACAAGCACACTTCGCCAAAGAATAAGGCAGGAAAGTAAAAAAACAATATAAAAACAGAATGAGATTAGGTCTTTAAAGTTTAGCAGGAAAAAGATTTCATCAAAATAATCTGAATTGCACAAACCTTTTGAAGGGTTTATTTATTCTGATTATATCAAAGTACAACTAATTGTCCTGGTAGCTTAAAGATCTTAAGTGAGAAGCAGAGTAATACACTCCAGGCATTTAGCTACTGGAAATGTTAGTTTCTATTTTAAACTCGAATTCACTCCGCACTTCCAGCAATAGGCACAGCCACTTCCCACTATCGTGGAAAAGGCTGATTCATGAACTTATGTTCGCCTGCACACTGACCACTGTGGGCATTCAAGTTTGCTTCCTCTGCCCAAAAGGTCTTTCAAATTCAAGGAACACAGTGTATTCCCTTGCAGATACACTGATCTTCATTAAATTGGGATAGGCTAGATTAGCATCGTCATAATTTCCATATCAACCAAAACTAAATGAGTGAGTTGTAACATGGTTCTGTTGCCAATGTTCTTTCTATCAGTAACTCTGGTCATGCTCATTCCTAGCATTAAGAATGAGTAGTTCCTCATTACTCAGGGCAAAACCTGAATTCACCAGCGCAACATGGAAAACTGCACTGAAGTGGGCCCCCACACTCCTCACCCTAATCACATCACTTCCTCCCCCAAGCTCATGGTGCTCTATCAGGTCAACTACCCATCCTTCCTCAATGCAGTCTTTTCTAACAAGTCCCCTGTCTTGCTGTGTCAGTCCCCCTGTTTGTAATGCACTTTCTTTATTTGCTTGCTAAGGAGACCACTCAGCTCTAAAAGTCCAGCTCAAATAAACACCATGTTTGCTGAAGGTTCTCCTGCTTTATCACACAGTTAAACGCACTTCCATCATAACTTGCACTACTGCTGATAATTATTTTATATGTGTACACAGCATCTTTATTAAATTGTGACTTGCTCATTTAGCTATGCAGGCTTGGTGCCTGTCACAGGTCCTATAACTTAGGTTCTCAATAAATGTTTATTAATTTACTTTTTTAAGTTGGAGTCTCACTCTGTCACCCAGGCTGTAGTGCAATGGCATGCTCATGGCCACCGCAGCCTCAACCTGCTGTACTCAGGCCATCCTTCCACCTCAGTCTTCCAAGTAGCTGGAACTAAAGGCACATGCTACCACTGGCTTATTTTTTTAAATTTAGTGTAGAGACTAAGTCTCACCGAGTTGCTCAGGCTGATCTCGAACCCCTGAGCTCAGGCAATCCACTTGCCTCAGTCTCTCAAAGTGCTGGGATTTACAGGCTTGAGCCACCGCGCCTGGCCATGTTTGTTGAATTTAACCTTTATTTTCTTCTTTGCTCTGATAAAAATGAACTACTTATTTTTTGAAAAATCAAACTCTGCATCTATCTGTTTTTAAAATTTATTCTATATTTTCTTTCGAATCTCCCCTAACTGTACTAACAGTGTATAATGAAATATTTTCCAAATGTTTCAGCTAAAACTGCCTCATGAAACCATGTTCTATGCCGGCATCTGTAAGAAACTGAAGCAAACTAAGCCATTAATACCAGACTGCATTCTTTTTGTCCTTCTCAACTTTACTAGAATTTGTTTAAAAATTCTAAGTGTGTAATTTTCAACCAAACCAGATTAGCTATTATTTACAAAGGGCAGAACAATGTTAAACAATTCTAAGGAGCATTAAGTGTCTAATGTTCTTAGTGAACTTTCAAATCAGAAAGCAAAATATACATAAAATGGTTATTTGCTCCTGCTTTGCCTGATCATCTGTTGTTATGTGAAGTCATATTTCCTGTCAGAGGCATAACAAAACTTCCCCTTCTCTACAGGATACAAATTAGCAACCTGGTACATCAAATTACCCAGCTGAAATTCACTATTTCAGTCCAGGAGAGTATCCACATGTTATTTTGCCACCTGGGAAAACTACCTTGAAAAGCAAGTTATGTCCTTGGTCAGCTTCAACAACTAGTTTACACACACACACACACACACACACACACACACACACACACACACAGTCACTTCTCATGTGTATCATTACTGCATTACCTTTTTTTTTTTTTTTGAGTTGGTGTCTCACTCTGTTGCCCACACTGGAGTGCAGTGGCCAGGAGCGGCTACTGCTGCCTCGATCTGCTGGGCTCCGGCGATTCTTCCGCCTCAGCCTTCCAAGTAGCTGGAACTACAGGCACGCGCTACCATGCCCGGCTAATTTTTTGATTTATTGTAGAGATGAGGTCTCGCCAAGTTGTCTAGGTGGGTCTCGAACCCGCAGGCTCAGGCAATCCACTCACCTCAGCCTCCCAAAGCACGGGATTGCAGGTTGAACCACTGAGCCCGGCTTACTGCATTACCTTTAACTGACCTCCGAGATGACAAAAATCAAGTAGTATCACTGTCAATTCAATGTACTATATCTGCCATCTGCCATTCTTCCTTCACAATAAGGCACTTAACCATGCTTTCTAATAGTGAAGCATGACTATTAACTGTGGTGGGCTGAATAACTTCTAAATCTATGAATGCTACCTGACACAGCAAAAGAGACTTTAAAGACATATTATGTTAAGAAACTGGAGATAAAGAGGTCATCCTGTTGGTTCCTAAATGTAACTCCAAGTGTCCTTATAAGAGGAAGGCAGAAGGAGATTTGACTACAGTAAAGGAGAAAGCAATGCGACCATGGAGACAGAGGCTGGAGTGATGTGGCCAAGAACCAAGGAATGTCAGCAGCCCCAAGAAGTTAAAGAGGATTCTCCACTGGAGCTTCTAGAAGGAGCTAGTCCAGCTAACACCTTGGTTTTAGCCCTTAATATTCATTTTGAACTTCAGGCCTCAAAAACTATAAAAGAATACATTTGTACTGTTTAAAGTCACTAAACTTTTGGTAATTTGGTACAGCAGCAAAATAAAAGTGTATAATAACTGAACTGCATCTCAATAATATATAATATTATTTTTTAAAAATTAAGATGGAAGAAAATGAAATTATGGTTCTAATGTTTATTTTCCTGAAAATACTGCATTTATGACCAGAACATAAAATTACTTAGAGTACACTACCAATTAGAAATTTATCTAACATAATTTGTCACAAAAGTATAATCAGTTCTACATGTATTCCAATAATGATACATTTGTTCTATTCTTAAGGTAGTGTTTGTAACACACTGCTTTTTGGTATTTCCAAAACACAACATATCTAATCCAGAAGATCTGAAAAACACAGAAATCACAACAAAAAAAATAAATCCCACAACCCAAAGATAACAATTTTGGGGTCTACTTCCTGATATGCTTACATATACAAATGGCACCTAATGCTGTCTAGTTTTTGGTTATAGTAAGTAAACTCTTACATTACTATTCTTTAAAAAATCTTAATAATTAAGAGTTCACACATATGTATCAGCCTAAGATCATTAATATTAAAGATCTTGTTATCATCATTGTTTGATAGTCAAAAAATCATGCCACCTCCAGAAATCTGATCTCCAATGGCATCCCTATCCCTTCTCCAACTGACTTTACCTGTATAACTTGCATTCTATTGGGCATGAAATGATTAAATTAACTGCAGAAGTCAGAAGTAATTTTTAATAAATGTATATGTAAAGAACTGTGACAACCATGATTTGATCCAATATGAAAGTTCCTCAGATGTTGGGTCTCTATCAAAAATGATTTCAAAACTTGGTCCCCCCAAAACAAAATAGGGTTCTAAAATGTGCTGCAATGCCCAGAAACTGCCAGAATATTAAAGCAAGCATGTAGAGCTGGTGTAGAACTTTAGCATCTGAGGATAAGATTATTTGATGAATTCTTTGAAATTAATGTGACAAAAAAATAAAGACAGGAACTCTATGTGCAGTGAGAAATACCAGATGCCAACCATATATATAAGAAAGGGAAAATGAAGAAAGAATACAACTCCAGAGAGGACCACAACAAAGTAAGAAATTCCCTTACCTACCAAAAGTTGGGCATTTCACAGGTTGTTCATTGCTAAATGAACAAGAGTGGGAAGTCAGTAGTGTACTTCTATATGTTACTTTCTGTTTTGCATCATCTGTTTATATCTAAATTTACTGCATAGTAAAAGACAATTCTCATCTGATACTATAAATTCAGGCATCTTCAAGTAAAAACAACTTTAGATGTTGTCACACTTAATTATCCAACCTGGGTGAATGCCAGCTGATCCATGAGGTATACACGTTTGTGGGCAGCAGCCTAGATAAGTAGCAGCTCAGAAGATGCTGCCTTACTTGTGCCTAAATCTGTACCTCACACTTCCTGGGGACCCATCAGAGAGCAAGAAAGGACTCACAGGGGAAAGAAGGCTGAGCTCAAAGATAGAGAGAAAATTCAGGGCATTAAATATTATCCTTAAATCTTTAATTCTCCAGGCAGTAAACCTGACTGTTGCCTCATCCTCTAGCTACCCAGAATTCATTATTTCCCATAACTCTGGCTCAAAAGGGAAAAAAGTTATAATCAGAACTGGATTTCCCCTGGAAGTAAAATGCACAGTCTGGGGCTACACATATTTTTATTGCAGACAACTTCCTAACTAGGGAATACCTCAAGGAGGAGCCATGGTGAAGCCTGGTCTGCTTAGCTGCGTCATTCCTGTCATGACCCTCAGAAACACATTATAACCAATAGACAAGCCCTAAGGCAACTGTAGCCACATAGAAGGAAAGAACTCATCTAGTAATTTTTCAGACAACAGCTGCTCCTGTGAGATGAAGAATGAAATGCTAAAATTCCAGTTTCTGAGAAAATCAAGGAATGTGAGACAGAAAAAAAAAATGAGGGAAGAGAAAATAGGGAGTGCAAGTGGATTTAAAACCAAAGGTTCACCTCAGAAACACAGGTATTACAAATGTTCAGCCCTATTTCTCTTCTTTATTTACACAGAGCAAGTTTCAGGTGTCCATTTCCTACCTTTCTGTGATCGGGAAAATGAATCTACTTTGCAAGTACAATAAGTTTTAAAATTGACTATGCAGTTACAAAGGACTCCATCTCAGGTCATCTTATTTACATACTGAAAGGCCTTATTGCAGGAATAACTGGTATAATCAACAATTCCATAAATACTAAAAATGTCTATTGTATTGAAAACACCAATATTAATGACCTAATCACGAATTTTTTTCCTCATTTGATGGGGGTAGCAGTGAAGGTGTACAGAATGGGTAAGGTTACTATATACTGGACATGGAGATTTTTATTTCCTCCAAAATTAAGGCTCTAACATTAACCTTTATGAGAGAAGTCTTCAAGAACCCATCACTACTCTTAAAAATACAAACATTTGTCCAAGGATGGTCTCAATACATAGGCAGACATATAAGTTACATAGATATTTAAGAGGAAGAAACTCTACTCTGCACTATTCTGGGTGACACAGTATCCATAGCTATAGCAACATTGTTTTCTCCATATAGAGACAAAACTATAAATAGAACTCAAAGCATCATGTGCCACATATCAAAGAAGGAGATTACTTTTGGAACACAAATACATTTAAAGCTTTAGTAACATGAAAAAAAATTACCTGTTAGAGAGAGACATTAATACATTCTATAACAATAAGATTTTTATCATTTATTATCCTAGATAATTAGGACACACCGTACTGGGGGGGAAAGTCCTCGTACTATAATTCCTATTAACCAATATTCTCTTCTATAGAATGAAGTAAATAAACCCAGGAGGCGAGCTGCAACAGAAATCAGCCAACCATCATATGAGTCTCTCTCTTAAAGACTACAAAATTTAAGAGAGAAAGCATTCAGATTACTACAAAGAAACATTTTAAATGAACTCATTAAATCCAAATTAAAACAGAAACATTGAATAAGCACTGGGCTACAATTAAAAGCTGAAGAAACAGCAGGTAAGAAACAATTTTCATTGATCAAAGAACTAAAAGCTAACAGAATAAAATATTTTGCATTGAAACTGCTTTCATGAATATGAAGCATTTCGAAGTAAGAACTCTTTTTGCATGTTTCAAAGAAGTTTCGGAGGTAGGAATGGATTTGCATATCTTAATACAAAGTACTTTCGTTGTATCATTTTCAAGCAATGAAGCTGTGAGGTTTCAAAAAATGCAGACTTCAAAAAAATTCCTCAGAAATAGGGTCAACATTGTAAAGGGCGTAGGGACATCATTTTAGAATCTTTGGACCCAATGAAGAACTACATATAATTACATAAAATCTTCTATGCAAAATTTAGTAGAACCTATTTTTGACACAATTGTTCTTCATTACAAATAGAAGTTAGGCATACTTAGACACAGAGTTGTTTTTCATCCAGTTATTAAAATGTCAGGGCAAGTAACAGAACTCAGGATATTCAACTAAAAATATAAATTCTGAGACTTTAACATTTACTACATACAAGTTTGAAAACAAATATGTAGATTCATAGGCAAATAGTAAAGTTAGACTGTGCATTCATGATGGCAAGTCATTTTGTCTGTTTTAATCATTCTTGTTTACCTGTTACCTAGAGCTGTACTGGGCACACAGTAGGTGCTCAACCAATGGATCTGCTTTTGTGAAACTAAAGCATTATAAGATGAGAATTGAGAGGCTTTCTTTCCTTAATAAATTCACTTTAAAAATTAAAATATACTGCTTTCTATCTATCAAAAAGGCAAAAATAAAAAATCTTTGATGGCACACAGGGGGGAAATGGGTACTTTTATAACACTGTCAGGGAGGGTAGGGCCACCAAGGATCTAGTTGGGCTGATAAGAGATATATTTGGGGTACAGCTCATACACTGAAAGGCACTGAACCTAGGATGAGAAAGAGGTGGGTAGAAGGGAAGTCCAGCAGGTCTTCTGCTGGTGAGAGCTGAGTCAGTCCTGTGAAGGATGTCCTTCAGTAATTTTCAGTCCAAAGGGGCAGGGCAGCTCTTTACTACCATGTTTCATTAGTAGAGGCTTTAGATATGAGTGAAAATTGGACTATTTATTTCAGAACAACTTAGAAATACCTACAAAAATTCAAAATCTACATATTCTTTGACTAGAAAATTCACTCAGAAATTGTAGGATTTTAATTTTACAGATATGCGTATATATGCAAGTAAAAAGACGAGACACAAACATTCCTGATAACAATGGTCTGTGCACTTACTGATTGCTTATTTACTGGGAAGTTTTTGCATAATGGGAGTATTGTATAAAAGACTAGGCAGTAATTACTGTGGAGTGGATCATACGTACAGATATGTAAGTTCTCTAAGAGATGCTAAATTAAACAAGGTATAGAAGAGACTATGTTCTAATCTTTTTTTGATCAAAAACTTTTTAAAAGTATAAGACACTGAATTTGAATTTCAATACCAACAACTTCGTTGTGTGTATATCCATGCACTTTAATATACATTATTACTCAAATATCTAAATCCAGTTCTATAGAACATTTAGAACATACCACAAATATCACCAATAATATTCCACTTTAAACACAAAGAATTGCTCATTTTTTAAAAAGATGAAATATATTTTTAATAGAGGTGCCAAGAATTACAGTTTTCTAAGTTGAATTTTTTTAAGCATTCCTATTCTGCTTTATATTATCTTGAAGTCCTTTTCCACACTTCTCACAAAGGCACACTTTTTCACTGACTTCAATTAAATTATGTTCCTGTAGCTTCCTGGGTAAGGGTATTCAACATATCAATCATAATCTGGTGGGAACGTAAGCACCTTTGAAACAGCCTCCATGCCAAGAAAGGAATTCTCAGTTTTGAAAAAGTAAAAGGAAAGTAAATTTTATGGGTAGTAATAGTCAGTCCCCTTTACTCCTATACTACCAGGAAACCCATTTTTTGTTGTTTTTCCTCAAAGTAAGCCAGGATTTAAACAAAGTGGAAGAGTACTATTTGCATTAGGGAGAGTAAAGCAATCACAGAAAGCATAGGCATGAAAGAAGTAGTCTCTGAGGAGCCCTCTTAATCTTTATCAGAAAAACAATCCCCAGATATATATTTATGTATATTTAGATCTCCAAGTGATCACTGGGCAAGGTCTACAAGGCCTTTCCTGGCTCCAAAGTTCAGTCACAAAAACACAAAACCCATCACTCCTGGGCTGCCTTTCAGCCCCTTTCACTTTCACCCACCTTCAGCACTGTTCACCATACCCAAGTTCAAAACTGGTCCTACAGATTTTTACAGAAATGTGTTCACCCACAGAACCAGGCAATGCAACTAACTGAATAAAATAATTAATTGCACATTGTCCACATGATTTTCATATGTAAGGTTCTTTTCTTGGGGAAGAAGGTATGGATTTAACCATTTATGCTAAAATGCACCCTTATTTGCACTATGTAAAACAATAGCTAGAGTGAGAAAAAGAACATTTTTTAACCTCCCCATGTTCTCCATGTCATTACCAGAAATTGATAACTGTTTAAACATAAAATCCAAAGATCATATGTCTTCCTTCTTGGAAGAATCCCATATTAAACTAAACAAGACTTCCTAAACACACATTATGTATATAATAATTTATTAGAGAATTTATAACTAAGTAATGATTTTTAGATCTTAAGTTCCTGCCTTTATATAACTTTACAATAAAATTGTTTCTCTTAAAATTATCCATACACTAAATTAAGTTGAATTAAAATAAAATTTGTCTTCAAAAGAAGGAATAGACTATCTTTTTCCTGTAAAATACTGGCAGCAAAGAACTTGAAAAATCTCTTCTACTTTGTTCTATGATCCAGTTCAAATCTGTGTTTACAAGTGCATATTATGCAAATGTTTACAAATGAATCTCTAAAAAACTCAATACAATTCATAAATATTCATAATATTTTAAAAATTTGACAACTTTCAAGTAATTCACCAAAAGTCAGACCATAATAGAAAGTAAGAAAAGCTGGAAAACATGAAGTTTTACTATTGCGGCAAAGACAATGCCCATTAACTGGGCTGATTCTCCCAGTGATGAGTAGAATGTTGTACATTTAAACATTAATTTCATAAGTAAAAACAGATTTAAGAAGTGTTTTCAGTGCATAAAACTTACATACTTCATGAATCCACCTCTCACCTTTCTTCTGGACAGACCACATCTGACTGCAAATGTACTTGTTGCAATCAAAAGTGTTTTGTAAGTGGCACTTCTCAGGAATAATCCCCAAACAGGCTCACTAGACCTTCTACACATAATCTGGAGCAAATCTCTGCCATAACGAAGCCCCCAAACAGCAATGGTTTCTAAACATACTGTGCATTTCCACTAATTTTCAGGGAATAACCCCGAAAGTAACTTGACTTAACACAGAAATAGAAGACCTTTGCTAATCTTATAGCCACTTCCCAAGTTGCATTCACAAAAATGCACCTAGCTCATTTTTTAAATAGTTCATTCGTTTGCAAAAGGCAGAAGCTATAGTCTGTGCTATTATTTACTCTTAACTCTTCTTTCATCTCAGACCTCCCATGGGAGATTTCAAAGGAAAAATCAGAGGGAGCAAGAAGTCTAACTCCATCTGGAGGAATGCCTTTTGACTCCAACTATCCTTCCCAGGTACCTTCCGTTACAGTGTCATGTTTTGCTAGAGTGTCATTAAAGAGTCCTGTAGACAGTAAGTCCCAATCTTTCCTAAACCGGGAGACAGCGACCAGGCTCCCCTACGGAAAGTGAGGGGGCGAGGTCTTGGACGGACCCCACACAGGTAGGTCTGGCTGGCTGGACGGTGAGCAAGGCTGCGGGGAGAGCGGGGCCCAGCCCGATCCCCGTGGGATGGTGGGGGGAGCGGCGGGGGCCAGTGTCCCTGGTCAAGTTGTCTTCAGTGGGAACATGGCTAAACTACGGGCGAGACGGGGACAGGGGTTTAAACACACACTGATCCTCGGGGACCCACGACGATCCCGGCGGCGCGGGCTGAGGACGGGGAGGACACTTTCGCCCTGTCACTGACAGCACCTGCCAGCCACTGGGGTTCTGGACGGCCGAGACAGGGCGTTGCGCCAGACACCGGCGCGGGGCGGCGCAGAGAGGCTGTACCTGTCAGGCACCACGTACCTATCATGGTCACTGGGCAGGTGGCGGCTGCAGGGCAAGCAGGGGCCCACGTGCGCACCGGCGCCCGCCCGAGCCTCGCAGCAGCGACGCGCTCCCAGATTAAATCACCCAGGTCTCCCCTCCCCCGCGCTTGGCCCGAGGAGTGAGTACGCACAAACTGTGCGCGGCCCGGGGCCTGCTGGGAGTCGTAGTTTTAATGCGTAGTTTCTCCTCACGCCGCCGGCCGCCCGCCGCCCTTTCCGGCTTGAGGCCCAGGAAACGTACGCCACGGAGGGGCGGGCCTGTTCGTCCGCAATGTTGACGAGTTGCTTAGCAACCGGGAGGCTTACCTTTGGAAGCTTGTTGCAGCGCTAGCCACGCTCCTGCCCTCTTCCCGCCCCTCCCCTCCCTTAAACTCCTTTCACCTAGGAGCTGCCAAACATCTGGATCAACCTGGGCACTACGAGGGGTTGAATATCTACCATTAACGCGCCTTTTTACATTTTTTCCTGACCTCCTGCTTACATCCGTAAAACCCACTGATTCTTTTACTACACTTTTTATGAGAACAAGACATTTTATAGGAAGATGGTGGCAGAAAAAGAGACCCTGAGCTTAAACAAATGCCCAGACAAGATGCCGAAGAGGACCAAGCTGCTGGCACAACAGCCGCTCCCGGTGCACCAGCCTCACTCCCTGGTTTCTGAGGGCTTCACAGTCAAAGCCATGATGAAAAACTCAGTCGTAAGTGATCTTCCTAAATTGAATGCACTCGCTCCCAATCAGGGAACACGACATTTATAGAGGTTGGCCAGCCCTAGCATGGACTCTGAGCCCATGTCCTAGGTGGTTTTTGCCCCAAATGGCAAACACTCAGCCAGTAGCAGACGGTGCCCCTCGGTGTGAGGAGGTCAGGCTAGGTTGTTAGAATCTTGGGCAATTACTGTGCTGTGCCCTTTTGTAACCACCTTCCTGATAACTCATGGTTTCTGGACCACCCCAAATTACTCTTAAGCTATTTACACGAAGAGAAATGACCCCCTTTAATTATTGATTCCTAAATTAACCCCACTCAGCAAAGAACCTTATAGAAGGTGAGTTATTAGGTATAATAAACTTGCAAAATTTAACGTAAGCTGATATACAACTGGAGACATAAACTCGTTAAATAATCTACAATAAGAAATGTCATCTCTTCAATTTCTCTAGGAAATTTTGGAATATCTTATCATTTATTCTAACAATACTGATTCTCTTGCAAAATGATGTCAGCTTGTTAGAGTATGAAAGGCAACTTAATATGAAGGTTGTTTCCTGAGAGACGTTTTAAATTATGTTTTAAACAACCTAAGTGCCTCTGCTTATCAATACAGTTCATATTTCATATCTATTATTTGTAGCAAAAATAAAATATTCTCAATACCATTAGGGAAAAATGTTTGTTTTGTTTGTTTGTTCTTGTTTTTGTTTTTGTTTTAAGTTGGAGTCTCACTCCGTCGCCCAGACTGAAGTGCAGTGACCGCTCCCGGCCACCGCAGGAAAAATGTTTTAAAATGCACACAAATGTTTTAGCTACATGCATGATAGTTTTTTATAAAGTCTTCCTATTTGTTGAGTAGCTTTAAATTTGGTGTGCTAAACCAGATTTTGCTACTGAGTAAGCACCTGTCTGAGAATGAGACATTAAATAATAAATGCAGCTTTCAAATTTATATAATTTACATCCTGGGATGATCTGACTTGTATAGCAATTCATTATGTTAAATGAATAGCTTTGTTTTCCAGTGTCACCTTATTTCTTTTACTTAGATGTTGCAAAACTAATACCTTATTCTTAAGTCACATCCTTAAAATACATGAATGAAACAGATTACCTATAGACCACTAGGCCAGATTCCCATGTTTCTGTATAGAATGATATCCTCATTATTGCAAAGTGTTTTGGTTGATTTGCAGTAGCTGAAATTCTTGGAAATAGACTAAGATTCCTGCTTGCTGTAACTGCAGTTCTTTTTCATGGAATTCGCATAAATAGGTTCTCATAGAAGTTGCAATGACTCATTTACCAGAGATATAGAACACCACAACCATTCAAGCTAATCATTTAGTTTTTCTTCTACACAGTTATTAAAATTTTGGTGAGTTCTTTCAGTGTCATATCTTAGCCTCACAAACATGCTGTAATGGTCAGAATTTTTCTCTCTTTTTTCTAAACCTACATTCATAATCTTATATTAATTCTTTAATATAGTCTTACACCTAAAGTCATAGTTCTGGAAAATCAGGTATTTCAGTATTGTCAAATATTAATAAATTTGCCTAAAGACTAAAAGTAATGATTATGAAGCAGTGTTCCTTATAAACAACTTATTTGAGATAGATTGTCTTCTCTTTTCTTATTTTGAAGAAAAATCTCTTAATGGCAATAATTCTTTCTCCATTGGGATTATCAAACTAGGATGGGTCATTTACTTTGCTTCATTTAAGGGAAATCAGAATTCTTAAGTGAGACCGTTATTTATTCATTCAGCCATTCAGTCAACAACTCTTTTTTTTTTTTTTAACACACATTATTTATGAAGCACAATTCTGGGAATTTGGGGTCAACATAACCAAGTCCTTGCCTTTAGTAATCCAAGGAAAACCAAAAACAAATACAATAAAGTCTTGATAAAAGAAAGACAATACTGTTTATATAAAATAACTTTGGTTACACAGGAAACTAAAATGTATTTTTCATATCTGATATTTACATTTTACCATTTTTGTTTTTTTGCAGTGTAGACTTTCAGCATCATAAAGTAAAAATATTCCCATCTTCTTCTGAAAGTGTATTTCTATTCAGAATATATACGCCAATTTCTAGCTTTTCTTCATTGCAACTCCATGTTCCAAAATCCAACCACCTCCCTCAACCATTTTTCCAGGGTTAGAGTTAATTTCAGTTCCTTTTTTCAAATCCTAACTAATTAAATAAGTCATCCTCCCAGTGTTCTTCTATACAACATAAAGAACTATACTCTAAGGAGTTATACAGAGATTTCTGATGTTTCTTTGTGTGCTATAGTGACCAAAGTACACAAACTTGATAATAAACTTAATAAATGAACTGGGCAAACAGAAATTCCAGTTTAAGTAGTCATAATCTGTATATGAGAATGCAGAATTATTTACAAAATAATGATAAATGTATGTGGCAAATTTTAAAAATCTCAGTGTCAAATATTGTTCTTCAGTTGTAAGTAGTTTCTTTGTTTCTCTGAAGTTTTTGGTGAATTCTGTAAGAAAACAAGCCATCACAAAGCCCTGCAATCAAAGTTTGATATTCAAATTCATACTGTTCTATTTGTCTATAATGAGCTATAGGAGATATAGAATTTGAAGATTTCATGGTTGATTTTCCTTTGAAAGGCTTTGTTTAAAGTATGATAAAACCCACGACTAGAATCTATTAGCCCAGTATTGGATTGTCTTTATCTTGGAAGACAATGGGTGCTTTCTGTGCTACCCTACCTTATCATAAAGAAAATTAGGATATGGACCCAAGGTTATGGTGATAGAGAAGTTGAGTTCAACTTAAGCTTTATACTATAGCTTTCCTTCACAGTAGACCATAGACATTTTATTCTCAATGCTTAGGGGAATGAAAGAAATAGTTCTTTAAGAATACAAGTTGAGTATCTGTATCCCAAAAATCTGAAATCTGAAATGGTCCAAAATGTGAAATTTTTAAACACTGTCATGACACTCAAAAGAAATGTTCTTTGGAGCTCTGTGGATTTCAGATTTTTTAATTTGGTATGCTCAACCAGTAAATATATTGCAAATACACTTGTCCATGGGTTCCACACCCATAGATTCAATCAACCTTGGATTGAGAATATTAAGAAAAATAATTCTGTCTGTACTGAACTTGTACAGACTTTTTTCTTGATATTATTTCCTAAACAATGCAATATAACAACTATTTAAATACCATTTACATTGTATTAGGTATTATAAGTGATACAAAGATAATTTAAAGTATATGGGAGGAAATGCATAGGTAATATATTAATACTATGCCGTTTTAGATCAAGTGATGATAAATGATAAGCTCATGGGGACCCTCATCACCTTTTGTCTAAGTTTTACAATATTATCAAAACTGGTCTCTAATCTCTGCCCACAATTGGTTGACTGCCTCAATCTACAGGAAGTTCCAGAACCAATTCCCCATGGAGACTGAAGGAAGGCTGTATTCCAAAATTTGAAAAAAATCCAAAATTTTTCTGAGCCCAAACATCTATATTACAGATAGATATTTCAACCTGTACTTTACTTGTATAGAGTGTTTTATATTTACCAATTATGTATTCATTTAACACACAGTGGTGTAATAGTCAGTATTTCCAAATTATATGTCAAGATATTGATTTGGCTGCTTTAACAGAGACCAAACAACAGTAACTTAACTAAAATAGAAGTTGTTTCTCTCACATATAGAAGTTCAAGTTTGTAGGCAATCCCAGGAGGTTGGGCAACGTTTCCTCATGAGGTAGGCCCAGGGGCATAGAAGTTTTCCATATTCTTGTTTAGTATCCTGTAGGTAAAGATAGGCTCAAGACCACCCATCCTCAGGAAGGAGGAAAGTGGAAACAGAGAGCTTCCAATCATGGCCATGACCCAGATACTACACCCCACTTTCACTTACATCCCACTGGCCTGAATTTATTTTCCTTTTTTTGCAAAAGAGCATGAGACAGGACCCTACATCTGTCTCATCAGGAAAAGGACTAAGAAAGCTATGTTGTTCCAAAAGGGTATAATCTCCAGCACCTACTTCAGGCAAGGGGAGAGAAAAATGAGTACGTAGCAACTTGCAAGAATGAAGCAGGAAGAAATGGAGAGCAAGCAGCCTCATGAAGGCATATCCCAGAACTGCATTGTTCACATCTGCTCAAAACTAGTCTTGGTCTATAGCTAGTTGCAAAAGAGGCTAGGAAATGTAGTCTAACTGGTAGCTCTGTGTCCAGCTCAACCTTCAGTGTTTTATTACTATTGTAAAGGAAAGAAGGGATATTGAGGAATAATTGGAAGTGCCTATAACCAGTGCTAAATATGTTATATTGTTAGGGAAGATGAGAAACAAGTAACATAATTACAGTACCAATAAATACATATCTATAGTAAGACATAAATATTTAATCAGTACAGTGGAAGTATGAATGATGAAGGGACCAAGTGATGATAAATGATAAGCTCATGGGGACCCTCATCACCTTTTGTCTAAGTTTGTATAATATTATCAAAACTGGTCTCTAATCGCTGCCCACAATTGGTTGACTGCCTCAATCAATTATTGGTATTCTTTTTTTTTTGAGTTGGAGTCTCACTCTGTCGCCCAGACTGGAGTGCAGTGGCCGCTCCCGGCCACCGCAGCCTCGACTTGCTGGGCTCTGGCGATCCTTCCTCCTCAGCTTTCCGAGTAGCCAGAATTACAGGCGCACGCTACCACGCCCGGCTAATTTTTTGATTTATTGTAGAGATGCGGTCTCGCCTGCCCAGGCGGGTCTCGAACCCGTGGGCTCAGGCAATCCACTCACCTCAGCCTCCCAAAGGCGCAGGATTACAGGCTGAGCCACCGAGCCCGGCTTTTTATTAGTATTCTTACCCTAGTCTTTTCAATATAAAGTTTTATCACCACTTAAAGCTTTGGAGCTCCTCAATTCTTATAGAAAAAAAAAATTATGGTACTTTTACAGAGCCAGCAAAGCTTTCTGTGACATAATCTTGTTCTATGTTTTAATTTCATCTCCCACTATTTTCATTTGACTCAGTCAATCTGAATTCAGGACAAAACAGATGCTATCAAGAAGCTTATATTTTTGTGTCCAGCAAAATGCCTTGAGATGACTTAAACTACTTTAAGAAGACTTCCTAATTCTCTCTCCCTTTCACCCAAGAGAGAAAGTTGTCCTTTACTCATTGTTTTCTACTTTGTATTATGGTTATTTTCTCATGTTTTATCACCTAGTGTAAATTCCCTGTAAGGGCAACATCCATATATGAAGTCGTTTGTTTAATCTGACTAGAACCTAACAATGTAATCAATGAATATTTGATACATGATGGAAATCAACTGTACCCTTTCTTATCGTCTTCTCCCTCTACCTTTTCATAATTGTTATTTGTCTCTAGTTTGAATTTTTTTTAACCACCCTCTCCAATTTAGGAGCCCAGAAGGTCTTTTTAAAACTTAGCCAAATCACAACATTTTTAATGCTAACCATCTCACTTAGAGTAAAAGCTAAAGTTCTTGTACTCCATAAAGTCCTACGTATTCTGGCTGCCACTGCTTCTTTATGCATATATATATCAGCACTGTCTCCCTTTCCCTTCAGTGCCATCTTCAATGGCTTCCTTACTGTTCTGTGAACACACCAGTTGTATGGCTGCCTCAGTGTCTTTGCACCTCTTGGTTTCTCTGCCTGGAATACACTTTCTCCAATGTATCACCATCTCTTGATGCTTCAGATTTTTATTAAAATATTAGCTACTAAATGAGGCCTTTCCTGACTACTTTATTTGAAACTTTAAGCTCTTAAAAATCTCCTCCATCCCTGCTCCAGCACTCTCATCTCCTTTCCCTGTCTTATATTTTTCACTCTAATATTAATTTAGTTGACTGGTTTTTTTTCCACTAGTGAGTAAGCTCCTTAAAGGCAGGGACATTGTCTCTTTCACCTACTGTTGTATTCCCAGCTCAGGAAAAATTTCTGGCACATGGTATCTTTTATTTTTCTTTTTTGGATCAAATGAATTAACAAATGTCTATATTTTATACTATTATCAGATAATTATCTTTAAATTAGCAGCTTCAAAGAAAAACGCTGATGATGCTATATATATTAAATCTTGGAATGAGAATAATTTGCAATGTTTTTATGCAATATTGTATTAGCTTATAAATGTTATATGTGTTCATTGTAAAAAGTTAAAGTGGTTTTGCTTGGGAAAGCTTTCTACGGTTTAAGATTATGGGAAAAAATTTAGTCTTTTTTTCTTAATTCTCTCTTAATAGCAATGCTTTACTTTAAAAGTTTGATTCATGTTAAATCATTTTGGTTTAGGAAGTAATGTACAAATTCTGATGTTTTTCCCCAAATGGCCTCAGAGTTGTTACATAATCCTTTATATAGTCAAACTAAATTATATCAAATATTTTTATATTAAATTTAGAACTTCCTATTTAATTTAAATAATATTAGTATTCTGTGAATATTAATTGAATTAGTGTGATTAATAATTGATATAATATATTCATACTTTAATACACAGTAGGGCTAGTTATCTCTACTCTGCTTAACTTTTCCAACCAAAATTATAAAACGCAGAACAGCCGGGCTCGGTGGCTCAGCCTGTAATCCCACGCCTTTGGGAGGCTGAGGTGAGTGAATTGCCTGAGCCCGCGGATTCGAGACCCGCCTGGGCAGCGAGACCTCATCTCTACAATAAATCAAAAAATCAGCTGGGCATGGTAGCGCATGCCTGTAATTCCGGCTACTTGGAAGGCTGAGGTGGAAGGATTGCCGGAGCCCAGCAGGTCGAGGCTGCGGTGGCCAGGAGCGGCCACTGCACTCCAGTCTGGGCGACCGAGTGAGACTCCAACTCAAAAACAAAAACAAAAAAAAAAAACAACGCAGGACAGATTATTTTTTTTACTTGGCATATAAATTTCAAACAATTTAATTTTTTGTTGTTATTTAGAGACACATTAAATATCAGAGCAAAATATGCAAAAATTATCTCTCTTGATAATCCTTTTAGACTTTGGTTGATGCATAATAGGAATACAGAAAGGACATATATTGTAAGTGAATTACTTGGTAAATATTAAACCAAACATACTGGTGCAACCAGCACCCATGTCCAGAAATATTATCCAACACCACAAAGCTCTGAGTCCCTTTCTTGTCACAACTGAAACACACACCCACAATAATCTTACTTTGGCTTTTATCAGTAGATTAGTTTTGTCTCTTTTTGTACTTATGGAATCATAAAGTATGTAACTGTTTTGTGTCTGGTTTCTTTCATCAAAATTATGCTTCTGAGATTTACCCACAATTGTAGCTGAAAATAAGCACTTCAGGTTTATTCCTGTATAGTATTTTGTGTGTAAATATGCCATAATTTATTTATCTATTTCTTTCTTAATGAGTATTTGTGTGACTTCCAATTTAGGACTGTTACAATAGTGCTACTAGGAAAATTCTATTACAATTTTTTGGAGGACATATCCATGAATGATTTATTTTGGGGGGACAGAATTGCTGTGACCTAAGTTATGCATATGTTTGGCTTTAGTAACTACATCAAAACTTTTTCCAATTGATTTTTGGAATTTAAACTTTTGCCTACTCTATATGAGTGCCATTTGCTGTACAGTCTCACTAATAATTAATATTTTCTTTATATTGCATTTTAAGTATTCCAGTGAGTATATAATGTTATCTCCTTGTGGTTTTAATATTGCTTTTCATTGACTAATGAAGTTAATTTTTTTTTACTGTATTTGATTTGGATATGCTGTTTAGTGAAGTGTCTTCTTAAGTCTTTTGGTTGTTTTTCCTCTTGGCTTGATTTGGCTTATTTATTTGTACTACTCATTTGTTTATATTCTAAATAATATGAGGCATTTGTCAAATACATATATTTCAAGTATAAACTGTGAGTTTCCATTCTTGGTGGCGACTTTCATCTCTCTTTTAAAAGTATATACTTCAGCCAGGCTCTGTGGCTCAGCCTGTAATCCCGCGCCTTGGGAGGCTAAGGTGAGTGGATTGCCTGAGCCCACGGGTTCGAGACCCACCTGGGCAACTTGGCGAGACCTCATCTCTACAATAAATCAAAAATCAGCCAGGTGTGGTAGTGCGTGCCTGTAGTTCCAGCTACTTGGAAGACTGAGGTGGAAGGATCATCGGTGCCCAGCAGGTTGAGGCTGCAGTGACCAGGAGCGGCCACTGCACTACAGCCTGGGTGACAGAGTGAGACTCCAACTCAAATAAATAAACAAACAAACAAACAAATAAATAAAAATAAAAGCATATACTTTATAAGGAAAATCATTATCTCAAACATATTTATGTATTTCTTTATAATGTGTTCCTCAACCAACTTCAACTGGCTCACAATAAAATACATATGCATTAAAACACATGACTGAAAATAAGTTGGGAAGATAAGAGACAAAATGGAACAAACAATAGTGAAATAGTGGAAGTATAATTACAGTAGAAAGCCTAGACTAAAGAAAAGGCAACTCAATTTTGCTATTCATAAGGGTCAATGTATTTATAGATTGATGTTCAGGTTTCATTCTGAGCTTCTTGGCATCTGTTGCTGAAAGGAGAATATTATGCATGTCTCATTAATACAAAAGAAGAAGTCTACCAATCCCTATAGGGGAATGAAGCTTTCCCTACACGAAATTCTCAGATAAATTGATCATGTAGTATTTTAAATATATACAACACACCATGGCTACATTTTTATTTCTTGTAAAAGAAATACAGTAGCAAATTTCATCCATAAAAGATTTCAGTTAGGGCCAAGCACATACTCAAATGTATCTTGGTGAATTGAATTTTGCATGAGATTAAATTGATGTAGTGTGTGTATGTAGGGTTTTGGTGGTCCAATTTGATCTAGAAATAGAATTCACAGTACCCACAAGAGTGTGTAGATTGTAAATTTTTTAGCTCTGGTTTTCATTTCATTTTATGATAGGAGCAAGATAGCTTCTGTTTTTATAAGTGGGCAGAGAGAAAATGTATGATGAGATGAGAGCACAGAGCTGGATGACCTGGGAGAGTCTGGGTCTGGGAAGGCTTCTTGAAGGGAGTCGTGTTTGGTGAAACACAACACTTGAGGAAGACCTGGGGGAGTGTGCAAAGGCTGAGATGAGCAAAACCAGGCTCCCTACTAGCTGGTTTTTAATCTTTATGTTTTGTTTTTGTTGGTTTTTTTTTTTTTTTTTTGCCAAAAATTATTATGTGATAAATTATTTTTATTATATACATGTTTAAAATTATTTAAATTGCATATATTTTATATACCACAATAGTGTATATACCTAGCTGTATGTTTGTATAGTTTGCATTGTGCATAATTATAATACTTTACATTTATGTGGATTCTGTCTAATATGTTATATTTTGTATATTATTGCAAACACATAAGCATTTAAAGGGTTTTGTAAAAGTCTGTCCTCCGAATATGCCATAATTTATTCAGTCTTCACCCAGGTTGCCTTCAGTTTTTTGCAATTAGTGTATACGTGATGTTGAAATGAATATCTTTGTATAAAAAGGCTTTACTCCATATTTCAAAGTATTTCCTTGAAATACAATTTCTGAAGTAGAATTACTAGGTCAGAGATCTTAAGAATTTTAAGACTCCAATAAAGATTTTATTTATATTGCCGTCTGCGGTGCTTTAATGTGCCTGTTCTGCCCTTTCCTGTGGTCCGAGATCCTAGGGGCATTCTAACTAGCCAGGCCCTGCCAGCTGTTCACATCCCAACCTGCTAATGTTGAGGGTTAGAATCTCAGTATCTCTAAAACCCACTTATTATGTATATCAGGAATGGGATAGAAACAGCTAAGGCTGTGATTTTCAAGTTGCAAATTGGAATTACCTGAGGAGCTTAAAGATACTGATTCCTAGGCTTACACTGAATGAGTCTTATTTAATTGTTCACATTGTTCTGGAGTTGATTTAATTAGACTTTAATTAGAGGTTGAAAACATTTGAGTATGTACTATGATGGGAAAATCTCAAAACACTATTTTCCAGATAGTTATTTGGTTGTTCCAAAGACATTTATTAAGTAATGTTCTATTCCCCACTGCTCTGTGTGTTCTTTTGTGTATCATAATTCTACATAATAATCAGAGATATTTGAGAGGAATTTTTAACCAATATCACACAGTTTAAATTATTATTACTTGGAAATATGTTTTAGAAATTGGTAAGGTTAACTTTTCCTGTTGATTTATGCCAAAAACGTTCATTTTAAATTTTAAAATTTGACTAGTTTAATCTTCCAGATGACCTTTTGCTAAGATGTCAGGCTGAACATCCCATTGAGATTTAAGTGACCGTGTATGTGTCTTACAAATAATGATCATCTTATAAGTGTCTTCACTTTTAGCAATATGGTTTATCACTCCATGTTTATAGGTATGTGTTTTCCTATAAGTATTTTTGTATTTATTTTATATCCAGCCACCTTACTAGCTTTCTTAATTGCTTTCTTTAAATTTTATATATTTTAGTTTAATTATATTCTTACACATTTTGAAATATTTAGGTATACAAATACATATAGTAAAAAGGCATCTATTAACATTTAGATTTAATAAATAATTTTTTAAATAACTTTATATTCTTATAAGTAAAAAATAATTAAATCTTATTAAGAAAGCTACAGCTTCATTCCTACTCTATCCTTCCATTCCCAGGGGTAACCAGTATCCTAAAGTTTGTATATATTATTCCCAACTATCCATAGTGAATATATATGCATTTATACATCAGATGGATGGATGGATGGATTGATTGATTGATTTAGAGATAATGGAAATTTAAGGACTGTTCTTTAGGTAGCCTTTTCATCTAGGCTATTTGGTATGTTTCTGTAATGTATTTAAGTCATATTTAATTCATAAATAGGGAAATGCTGTCTGTAAAAGTAAGTTCATATGAGAGTGTCCTCATTTTGTTAATATTCTGTGCTACAAAATAACAGCAACTGAATGAAAAGTACTAACACAGCTGAATGCAGCATGACACAGAGTAATAGTAATAGAGGTGTTTCCCATTCACCATGGATTCATCTTCATGATTCTGTTTGTGTACTTGATCTTGGAAGCGGCTAATGTGAGGCAAGCCCCATATTTCTGAATGCATACAACACCTCCTTCCATTGTGTTTTCAAAAGGTACAGCATTATACATTTTTTACTCCGGTATTTCATTTCCAAAGGTCAGGAACTTACTTTAATTGTGAGAGTTAGTTTTTACAAGAATTATTATTAAGTGTTCTGGTTACAAAGTTGCATCAATTTTAGAAATTCTTAAACATCATTTTCCCATATGCTTTTTTATTTCTAGTTAGTCTTTTTGCAAAATGGTGTTTCTTCAGAAATGCATGTCCTGTTATAGCAGAAACACTTGTAGGGTACTTGTTTTACCAGCTACATCATATTTCATTGTATGAATAAAGCAGTTCATTTATTTATTCTCTTAATGAGGGTCTGTTAGGTTTCTACATTGCAGTATCATAACATCCTTGTATACAGTTCCTTTTGCACACTGGCCAAAGCTTACCAGATTTGGAATGCTTAATAATGAGGTATGGCTTCAATTTTAATACAGTTTGTCAAATTTATCTCTGAAGTAATATATACATATTTACGTTATTACTAACAGCTAATGAAAATTCTTATTTTAAACCCTTGTTTCCCAATCATAATTTGATGATATCAGACTAAATTTATGCCAGTCTGAAGGGCATAAAATGGTATCTTATTTTAATTATGCATTTCCCTGATTACTAGTGATATTATTTTATTTTCATAGACTTTTAATCATATAGATTTCTTCCTCTATAGTGTCTTTGCCCATTTTTTCCCTATGGAGTTGTCTGTCCTATTCTTACTGATGTATAGGGGTTCTTACATACTCTGGATTTAGATATCTTCTGGGTATATGCTATACATATTTTCTCACAGTCTGTGACCTGCCTTTATTTGTTTTTCTTTGTATTTTTTGATGCACAGAAATTGTACATTTCACTTTAGATATTTATATTTACCACATTTTCCCTTTATACTATGTTGTGGAGTTGTTGTTTTTTTGTTTGTTTTGGGGGTTTTTTTTGCTTAGTTTCAAAAATATTGGTTTTCGTCCTGATATTCTAAGTTTTCTTCTAGGTGTTTTAGTCTTGTAATGTTTTACCTATATATTATTAATTATTCAACTGCTAATTTATTTTTTAAATGGGAGGTAAAGTTTTAATTTGATCATATCCATAGGAAAAGTCACCATTCCAGTACCATTTAAGAATAGTAACTGATAACTATTATGTCCCATTAATCTGTCTGTCTCAGAGTCAGTATCACCCTGTTTTAATTGTTGTCATTTTACAGATTTTATATTTGGTAAGATATCACAAATTGTTCGTGTCTTCTTTGACATTCTTGGTCTTTTACAATCTATAGAAATTTTAGGACAAGCTGTTAAGTTTCTTGAAAAATTCCTTGGGGGATTTTTATTAAAGTTGCTCATATGTTAAAGGTGCAATATAATTTCAGGGACAATAGCAAACTTTTCTATTCTTAATTTGCTGAAGGTTTTTTCTGTTAATTGTAAGTTGTAGTGAATTTTACTAAGAATACTTTCTGCATCTTTTGAGTTAATTTATAATATAATCTGATTTATAGTATAGTATAATTATATTATTTATAATAATATGATTTGTTATATAAGATTTTTTATTCTTCAATCTGTTGATGTTAATATACTATTAATTAATGACTAGTATATTCTAATGCTAATTTATTTTAACATTCTTGTATATTATTTAATCATGATGTATTTAACTTAACAAAAGAGTATAAATTATTGATTTTGCTCTCATTTATCAGGCAACAAAGTCCTTCCTAGTATACACTGCAGCCCCTTGTATCTTATTATCCAAGACTAGGTATTATTGCTAAGGTGGTAACTTAGTTTGTTGGGATTATTATAACCAAATGCTATAGACTGAGTGGCTTAAACAACAAACATTTCTTTCTTTTTTTTTTTTTTTTTTTGAGTTGGAGTCTCACTCCGTCACCCAGACTGGAGTGCAGTGGTTGCTCCCGGCCACCGCAGCCTCGACCTGCTGGGCTCCAGCGATTCTTCTGCCCCAGCCTTCCAAGTAGCTGGAACTACAGGCAAGCACTACCACACCCGGCTAATTTTTTTATTTATTGTAGAGATGAGGTCTCACCAAGTTGCCCAAGTGGGTCTCAAACCCACAGGCTCAGGCAGTCCATTCACCTCAGCCTCCCAAGGCGCGGGATTACAGACTGAGCCAACGAGCCTGGCAAACATTTATTTTTCATAGTTCTGATGGCTGGGAAGTCCAAGATCAAGGTGCCAGCAATTTGGTTCTTGGTAAGGTCTCTCTTCCTGACTTGCAGACTGTCACCTTCTAGCTGTTTCTCAAAAGGTCTTCTTCCACGTGTACTTGTAAAGAGACAGTCTCTCTCTCTCTTTTTAATAAAGCTACTAATAGCCCATCATGAGGGCCCATCATGATAAATAAGCCCTTGAACTTAATTCTTCTATTTAACTTTTAATAAGCCCATCATGAAGGCCCAACCTCAAGACATTTTCTAACCCTAATCACCTCTCCAAGACCTCATCTTCAAACACCATCACATTAGGGATTAGGGATTCAACATATAAATGTGGGAAAACACAGACATTCAATCCTTGTCAGATGGGGAGGCAGGATTGCTATGTATGGCTCATTTGTTGGGAATAGAAAAGGAACCTATCTCCTAGATTTCTTGGCTGCCAGGATAAAATAAAGCTTCTAAACTAAAACAATACAAAAACTTTCCTTGAGGAAGAAAACTGAATATGTGTACTGCATTTGCATTTTGTAAAAAATAATCAATTGGATTTTAATGTTTATTTACATCCTTATAATTTATTTGTGGTGAGAACACTTATATCTACTTCTTTAGTGATTTTCAAAAGTACAAAATATAATTAACTACAATTACCTTGAACTTATTTCTCCTATTTAACTAAAATTTTGTATCCTTTGATCAATATTGCCCCCAATTCCCCCACCTCTCAACCCTGGTAGCCACCATTCTACTCTCTGCTTCTATGAGTTTGACTTTTTTAGATCCCACAAATAAGTGAGATCATGTGCTATTTGTCTTTCTGTGCCCGGTTTATTTCACTTAGCATAATGTCCTCCAGGTTCATCATGTTGTTGCAAATGACAGGACTTCCTTCCTTTTTAATACTGAATAGTATTATATTGTGTATATATTGTGTATATACCACACTGTCTTTATTCGTTCATCCATTGATGGATGCGTAGGTTGATTCCATAGCTTGGCTACTGTGAATAATCCTGCAAAGAATACGAGTGCAAAGATATCTCTTTGACATACCAATTTCATTTCATCTGGTTATATATACCCAGAAATAGAATTGCTGGATCATATTGTAGTTTCATTTTTAACTTTTGAGGAATATCTATACCATTTTCTATAGCAGTTACGCCATTTTACATTTCCACCAACAGTGTACAAGGGTTCCCTTTTCTCCACAACCTCACTAACACTTTTTATGTATTAGCCTTTTTGAAAATAGCCATTCTAATCTGTCTGAGGTGATATCTTCTTGTGGTTTTAAATTACAGTTACGTGGTGATTAGTGATGTTTAGCATTTTTGCATATACCCATTGGGCATTTGTATGTCTTCTTTTCAGAAATAACTATTCAGGTTCCCTGCCAGTTTTTAAAAAATTTGGATTTTTTGTTATTGAATTGTTTGAGTTCATATTTTCCTTTTAATATTGTGGAGGTGTTTAAAAATTATTTTCACTGCAAAAGAGAAAAATTCTCATGTGGCGTCTTAAAAAAATTCATAAAAGAGGAAAAAGAAAATGAATCTCAAATCCCATTCGCTAGAGTTAATCACTTTCAAATTATTCCCACATCTTTTTTCCTTTGTGAAATTGGAGTTATATCATGTGTATCTCATTAGTATATTTTACTTGTTAGTATCTACCAATATATTCTCATTGCTAATTGATTAATTTGTGTTTTTTTCTTGGTTAGATTTATTTATGCTTTGTTTCATTCTGTTTCTTTTTATATACTATATCTTGAATTGATATACTAATTCCTCTGGTTTTGATATCATATTTCTAATTTCTACTATCAAATAATATTTTCTTTCTTTTGCTTTCTATTGAAATTTTTGCTGAATTTAATGGGATTATTCATTTGATGTATCTTTTAAAATACATTTTATTTTTAATACAAATTATTATTCTATTTACTAATGTAAGTCATGCATAGTAAAGATTTGGTCAGTCTTATGCATATTTGAAATAGGTATATAGATTTTGATATTCCCATCTATTTATTTTCTGTATTCCTATCTAATAGTCCAATAAAAGGTAATTTTTTCTGATGTTATCTAAATTGCTTGAAGATTTTAAAAACATGACTTATTGCTAAAATTCAACTTATGTCATTTAAGGTTTATGACTCTTTTGATTTTGATCAGCAAGTAGAAAATGCAAAAAAACAAACAAAAATCATTATAAACAAAAATTGTTATAAACAAAAATCATAAAACAATAGAGAAAACTACATCAAAATGTATTCTTTTATTTCTTTTTAACCATATCAAGGAACCTATCAAATTCCTATCTGGAGTTCTGAAAATAACCTAACAAAAGTTAACAATTTTTATTTATACTTCCTAGAGGGCCCATCATTCTAGAATTTTCTATAATATTTCAATTATATTATATTCTGGAAAAAAATATTTATATATTCAATATGTATCTTCCATAAATAATTTCCTTAAAATTAAATTGTAAAAAGAGGATTCAGGGAGACCCTGTTTGGTTTTGCTTCCTTAATAAAAATTGGCTTAAAAATTCATGTTCCCCAATGTGGCGGTTGTAAGGACACATATTTGACCAGATAATGATCATGTATTGCTGGAAAGCTTATCAATGTTTAATAACAAGTGTGACTGCTGATGTTGTAGTATCTAGAAAACAAGACAAGAGACATTTATATTAATATTTGGAGTCCAAGAATTGAAACTTTCAAGCCTGTGTGAGGTAATGCATTTAGTCAGTGGTGTGAAGAAGTGTTCTGTTCAGAGAGAGGTTTATTTTTAAGTTTTTCATATATATGGAAGAATCATAGCATAAGCAAAAATTTAAGATATTCAAGAATTTGCTTATTTACCAAAGTTACTGTCATTTTGGAGAAAAATATGTGAATTGATTATATTATAAAGAATAATTATGTTATATAAATAATAATTTATATTTTAGAATTATCTTCCTAAACCAATTCAGGTTAGTCATTGATGTAACATAGATTAGAGAAAGCAATACTTGAAAAATATGATTATGTAATAAATGCCAAATAAAATAATAAATACAAGACAGATCATGGCTAACTACCTTCCTTTTGTGGTTTTTTTACTTAGAAGAAAATCTACAGAGAAATATATTTCACAGTGTGTCTCTTCTAAATTAAAGTAGCTACTAATAAATATTTCCTGAGACAAGCAGTAAATCCTTTACCGAATCCTCTGTGTCCTGAAATTCATATTTTTTAAAAAAGATTATTTTGCATGATAAAACTGTGAATTTATGTCAAATTTAAGTAATATGACCCATTGTTAAATGTTTTAACATGAACAAAAATTTTATTTGCATTTAACACTATATTATATTTAAATATAGTCTAGAATTTTGTATACTATATTGACTATAGACACCAGACAATATAGTTGTATAAGCTAAATATTAGTAATTTTAAACAATAATGACAATGTCTCTGTTTATGTTATATTCCCATTGAAATTTCTTGAGAAAATGATGTACTTGCTGATGATTTCACTAGTTTATGCACACATTCATAGTGGTTTACATACACAAAATTATCTTTTGTCATTAAGAGTAAATATGAAAACATCTTACAAGAAGTTCATCAAATATAGCTTTTACATATAAATAAACGAAGTATAAATGGCCATCTTTGTCCCCTACTTCCCCTCAGTGCCATGCACAGTGCTGAAGAGATGTTCACTAAGAAGTTTCTGGATTTTTAAATTCTAACTTATTGTGTGAAAGTAATTCAACTGTGAATGTCTATCTTCAGGCATTACACATTTCTTTCTTTTCATCACTTAAATTAGGTGATTAAGTGACTAAGAACTTATAGGTAAAAAGACTCTTTTCTATATTACATTTGGCCTCCTATTTTATGAGTAAAATCTAATTTGATTGATTTGAAACTTATCAACACTTGATACTGCAATAAATTCACAAGTTTTTCAAGTTTGCAAATAATATATACTATTTCTAAAAGATCGTAATTGAGGTGTAAACAACATACTATAGGCTGGGCTCGGTGGCTCAGTCTGTAATCCCAGCACTTTGGGAGGCCAAGGCAAGTGGATTGCCTTAGCCCGCAGGTTTGAGACCAGACCGGGCAACTTGACGAGATCTTATCTCTACAATAAAATAAAAAATTAGCCAGGCATGGTAGCACACACCTGTAGTTCTGGCTACTTGGAAGGCTGAGGTGGAAGAATTGCCAGAGCCCAGCAGGTCAACGCTGGGATGGCCTGAGTGTGCCACTGCACTCTAGCCTGGGCCATGAAGTAAGACTCCAACTCACAGAACATGTTAAGTTTCGGCACACATACAACTGTGAAGCCAAGCCATGATAACAGTCAAGATAATGAACATATCCAGCGCACCAGGTTTTTTCATACCTCTTCGTAATCCCTTACACTCACTTCTTCCCCCCATCTCCAATTAACCAATGACCTGCTTTCTGTTACTATAGTTGACTTTGCATTTTCTAGAATTTTATACAAATTAAATTATGCAGAATGCACTCTATTTCTCCTGGATTTTTTTCAGCAAGCATAATTATTTTGAGATGCATCCATCTTGTTGCATGTAATACTTTATTCCTTCTTGTTGCTGAAAATATTCCACTTGTATGGATATAGCACTCACTGTTGATGGGACATTTGAGTTGTGTCCAGTGTAGGATTCTTAAAACAGATACTCTTTTTTTTTTTGAGTTGGAGTCTCACTCTTGTCTCCCAGGCTGGAGTGCAGTGGCATGCTCACGGGCCACCGCAGCCTCGACCTGCTGGGCTTAGGCAATCCTTCCTCCTCAGTCTTCCATGTAGCTGGTACTACATATGCACACCACAATGCCCGGCTAAAACAGGTACTCTTAACATTGGTGTACAAGTCTTTGTATGGATGTGTGTTTATCTATCTTGGTTAAATACCTAAAATTGAACTGGCTGCAACAACTGTCAAGAAGTTGAGAGGACCAAACCCCACAATGTCAGCCTTTCTTCAGCTAGCACATGAAGTAATTAATGGCATCATCCTTGTCATCTCTGAGACATTCAAAAGACCTCACAGAGTATGTATAAGCCTGCTTATCACATGAAGATTGTTCTCTTAGGTTGTAGAATAAAAGAAAATATATTTCTTATTTTAAAAGTGTAACTTTATCACTACATATAGCAGTGTTCTCACAATATGGGAATATCCACCATTGATGTATACAAGGGGACCCCAAAAAACCCAGAATCTTTTTATTAAAAAATGTGTATTTTTACATATTTAAACTTCAGTCACACAAATAACTGTCTGATGCAATACACCTATCAAGATGCTTTTCCACTGCTCAAAACAGGTTTGGTTTTTTGTTTGTTTGTTGTTTGTTGTTTTTGTTTTTAATCAGTGTCTCATTCTGTCGTCTAGGCTGGAGTGCCATGGCACACTCACCGCCACCGCAGCCTCAGCCTACTGGGCTTAGGTGATCCTTCCACCTCAACCTTCCAAGTAGCAGGAACCACAGGCATGTGCCACCATCCCTGGCTAATTTTTTGATTTATTGTAGAGATGAGGTCTTGCCATGTTGCTCAGGCTGGTCTTCAAAACAGTTTTGAACTCATCAGTGTTGATGCCTTTTAGTACTTCTGCTGTTTTTTGTTTTGCTTCTTCCACATCACCAAAACGTTTCCCTTTGAGGACTTTTTTCATTTAGGGAAGGTGGCACTGGGGTTATACCATTTTGAATAAAAAACTGCTGAATACTCAGTATGGTATGAGCAGGTTGTTTGTGTAAAACTAATGAAACTCATCATGAAGTGGGCAAATATGTTGAAAGAATCTCCAAAAAAAAGTTCACTGAAGACAAACACAGCCTTACACAACAATGCTAGCAGGTACACTGATACTAATAGGTTTCTAGAACACTTGCCTAAGTGGAGGAAGCCTATACTACCAGGGGCCTGCCCTTCAAAAGGTAATTCTGGGTTTTTTTGGTTCCCCGCTTGTACGTGGTATTGTCTATGGTTTCTATAGGAGTTTTACTGTAATATTTTTATATTAGATTATGAAAATCAAATCTTCATAATCTTTCACTAAAATATATTTATGTTTGCATTCACTTTCTCCAATGTAGGTTACCCAACATAAATTGATGTTTAGAATTTAACATAAAAACTATATTAGTTAATACATTAACATTTTGCTTCATTTGTTGAAATTTATTGTTCCTTTTACATAAAACTCAAATTTATGTCTACCTTCTTTTTTTTTCCAAGATACCTTAGGAATTTTTCACATTTTATAAGGAACCATCTTTTTTTTTTGGTCTCAGGCCAACAGCTAGCTTTCATGCCTTCCTAGATGTGTATATACAATTTAGTCCATGATTTTTGAAAATTTGAATGATAGCACATTAAACTGGAATAATAAGCTAATGAAAATTTTTATAGCATTCAGAAAAATTATTTCTCAAACACTGTCATTTTACTCATTAAAATTATTCTAGGATCATAATAAAATTTTGTTTTGGAAAGCTAGGCTCAGCATTTGTAACTGGATTATCCATATTCAGCTAATAGAGTAAAATTTTTGGAAACTTAAAGATGGTGTCTATAATGTTCATCATTTGTTAAGTGTTATGATTTGCCACAAAGTTCTTATCTTCATATAGATTCTGCTGGTCTGTGACATTCGGTTTAAACTGCCAAAGCCTCAGACTATTCATCAGTACGTGGGAATACTACTACAACTTCAGAGTGCTTTCAGAGAGATTAAAAGAAATATTACTGTGAAACACAAGGCACATGCCTAGCAACATGGAAGTAACATATTAAGTGCTTAGGAGATGGTGGTTTTGTATTTTTCACAAATCTGTTAACATGTAATTGGACTGTCCTATAAACCAGACCTTTAGGGATTTTATAGAATTCTAATCTCTTCCTTGATGCTTTAGCCACTAGTGGTAGTGAGTTATGTGCTCAGGAAGGCATGTTAATGCTTACGAGTCACTGAGGTACTATTTCATGTTTGCTTAATGACTTCATTGGCCTTTACCTTGGTTTACAAATGCACTTAATTCAATAAGGAAGAGTTCTTCTGGCATTTTAACACTAGTGAGAAATGTTTTCCAAGCCATACACATGGTTTTTATTTGGGTTGATATATGTGAGTCAAGCAATTTTAGAAATGTCTTTATTTTATTTTTTACTTTTTAGGAAACACTTTAAAGCTAGCATAACATCTAAGTGTATTTGTATTTCTGTCTTTTGTTAATGAGGGTTATCCTTATTTTTCAAATAAATAGTAAAAATTTAAGAAGAAATATTTTATATCTAGGTATTTTAGATGGCAATTTGGCAACTAAACGCATTAATCAAAACAAATAGAGCTTATTGAGATGATTCATATTTCCGTTAGTCATTCACACATTGGAATGTGTCTAATTGTCATTTGTTTCTGCTTTAATTCAGTTCAACTGCTATAATTAAATACCATTCATCTAGCAGCAGTTCTGAAATATTTTATATCTTTGCAAAACATGATAAAAAAATAAGACTTTTCTATAAAATCGGATTTACCTTGAGTTAGAAATTTTCCTTTTAGATTTTTAGTCTCGATCTTAATTGTGACTACCAAATAAAGTCTCTCAGATGAGTGATACAGGCTAATTTCACATTTTCTCTAAATCTATAAATATATTCTTTACTTTCCCTAGTCTGGGCCCAAATTGCTCTGCTTGCATTTGTAATCAGAAATTGATTGGGTTACTGTGGAAACTGGAAGAATGCATTGCTAGTTAAAGAAAAACATGGTAGAAGAAGTACTGTTATCATAATTGTCGGCCATCCTAAATGCCTATCATTTTGAACAGTATGTTGACAACATTTTCACACTCCAACCCTAAAGTGTTTTTCTCCAGAATACCACTTTGTGGTCAGCATTAGTCCTCTAGATTGATTTGATATCAAATGCCTTTGTTACATTTCTAACTTGTTTTCAAGTTGAACTATAATTTTTACATAAAATGAAATTAGTTTTCATTTTATTTATACTTACAAGGCACATTCTAGGGAAGAAGACATGAAGCATAGCTATTTAGAAACCAGTCATCTGGAACATTTCAACTGCTGACCTAGAAGACACAAAATGAATTCAAAAAAATTCAGATACAAAATTTCTAACATCTGCTACTAAAGACTGCCTAGAACCCAAGGTCTATATTATGCGCACAAAAAAGCAATATTATACATTTTACTATGTAAAAGCAAAGCTGAGCTCTTATTGTCTTTTAAAAGTTTGTCTTTCATATATGAGAGTCAGGAATGTGAAGACTGACCAAAATAATAAGGAGGAAATCAAATCTAGGAAAAGGTAAATGACCCTCAGTAGAGGCAGAGATTAGGAGTGCTGACTACCAGGATATATTCTGGTGTACAAATATCCATTAACACTGACTTTCCAAAGTTTTCTCGAGACTTCTATTCGTTCCCTAATTTCCATAAGAACAAATGCAGGAAATTATCGGTGATTTCACAGTTTAATAAAAATATTCCCATATCCTCATAAATCTTAAGAAACTAAAAATTCACAAAGACAGGCCAAACTTGCTGAATAAGATGAACAGAACACAGAATCCTTGTCCTTTAAACCCTGCATGAAAAGAGACAATGTGGTGGCACACAATAGCTTTAACGTGTCAGAATTAAGAAAAATATTATATTTGCTTTAGTTCTATTTCTATAAGTAATACTAGGTACTGAGCAAAGAAATCTCTTAAGCATAAAAATATTATAATTGAGATGTGTATTCTAGATATTTGAACCCAAGTTTTAGGAGACTTCATCCTACTACTACTTTCTTAAGGCTTTTATTTGTTTGTTTTTTAAAAATTTATTATTAATGTTATTTTTGATTCATAGATAATAATTATATATGTTTATTGAGTACAATTTGATGTTTTCATATAACTATACAATGTGGCATGACTAAATCAAGCAAATTCACTTGTTTATCTATTATTTCTTATAGTGAGACATTTAAAATTTACTCTCAATTATTTTGAAATGTAGGATACATTATAATTGACTGTATTCACCCTGCTGTGTAATAGATCTCAAAACCTAGTCCTCCTGTCTACCTGAAATTCTATATCCTTTGATCAGCAACTCCTGGATCCCTCCCTACCCCCTCATCCTCTGGTAACCAAGTTTCGGTTTTCTACTTCTGTGAGTTCAACATTTTTAGATTCCACATATTTTTCTTTTTGTATCTGGGTTATTTCATCTAACATTATGTCCTCCAGATTCATCCATGTTGTTGCAAATAACAAGATTTCCGTCCTTTTTAAAGGCTGCATAGAGTTCCCTTGTGTATATGTACCATGCTTTTTTTTATTCATGCATCCACTGATGGACACTTGGGTAGTTTTCATATTGTGGATACTTTGGATTATGTTACAATGCACTTGAGAGTGCAGTTATCTCTTCGACATATTGATTTCAGTTTATTTGGACATATACCCAGAAGTGGGATTTCTTTTTTTTTTTTAACTTTTAAAATTTTTTTAAATTGTGGGGTACATTTCTGGGTTAGGTATACAAATATTCATTGTGCAGGTACCCTTGTTGATGAGGTATGCCCCCTCTTCCCCAGGCAGATTTTCACTACTGTAAATCCCACCGCCCTGTCCTGCCTCCCCTCCACAGGTTCTGCTACTGTCAATCCTTTTCTTATAGTATTGTGGTAGTTGTACAAGGTCCAGTTATGAGTGAGAACATGTGATTCTCAGTTCTTTGTTTCTGTGAAAGATCACTCAGTATTATCGACTCTAACACCATCCAGGTTGCTGTGAAGTCCAGGATTTTGTTGTTCTTTATGGCTGTGTAATATTCCATTGTGTATAGTACCACATTTTTTTTTTATCCAGTCCTCTTTTGATGGG
The DNA here is from genome assembly GCF_000164805.1 of Carlito syrichta. Lineage (NCBI taxonomy): Eukaryota > Metazoa > Chordata > Mammalia > Primates > Tarsiidae > Carlito > Carlito syrichta. Next base: position 570,186 of record NW_007247208.1, read on the forward strand.
AAGCACAGTTGGTTCCATGTTCTTGCTATTGTGAACAAGGCTGCGATAAACATACGTGTGCAGGTATCTTTTTTTATAGAGTGATTTGAGTTCTTCTGGGTGTATTCCCAGTAGGGGGATTGCAGGGTCATATGAAAGGTCGATTATTAGAACTTTAAGCCATCGCCACACTGTTTTCCACAGACTTTACTAGTTTACAATCCCACCAACAGTGTAGAAGTGTTCCCTTTTTGCCACATCCTCTCCGGCATCTGCTATTTTTTGAGCCATTCTGACTGGAGTTAGGTGGTATCTCAGTGTAGTTTTAATTTGTATCTCCTTGATGACTAGTGAGGCTGAACATTTTTTCATGTATCTGTTGGCTGCTCATATGTCTTCTTTTAAGAAGTGTCTATTCATATCTTTAGCCTACTTTGTAATGGGGCTGTTTGTTTTTTTCTTTTCAGCACATTTGAGTTCCTTGTAGATCCTAGATGTTAGACCTTTGTCAGACATGGAGTTTGCAAATAGTTTGTCCCAGTCTATGGGCTGTCTCCTTGCTCTCTTGATGGTTTATTTGGCTCGGCAGAAGCTTGTCAGTTTGATGAGGTACCACTTGTCTGTCTTCTCTCTTATGGCATGGGCACTTCGAGTTTTGATCAGGAATTGGTTGTCAGTTCCAATTTCCATAAGAGTGTCTCCTGCATTTTCTAAGGTTCTTGTAGTTTGAGGTTTTACATTTAGGTCTCTGATCCATTTAGAGTTGATTTTTGTGTATGGGAATAAGTGGGGTCCTGTTTCAATCTTCTGCATGTGGTCAGCCAGTTTTCCAAGCACCATTTACTGAATAGGTTCCCGTCACCACAGTGGTTGGTGGTGGAGGCTTTGTGGAAGATGAGTTGGTTGAAAAATTGAGGTTTTGCTTCTGGGATCTCAATTCTATTCCATTGGTCTATGTGCTTATTCTTGTACCAATACAAAGCTGTTTTGATTATTGTAGCTTTATAATAAAGTTTAAAGTCTGGGAGTGTGACACCTCCTGCTTTTTTTTTGTTTTTTTGCTGAAGATTGTTTTGGCTATTCTTGGTTGTTTATGTTTCCATATGAACTCCTATATTGTTGTTTCTAAGTCTGAGAAGAATGTTACTGGTAATTTGTTGGGTATTGTGTTAAATCTGTAAATTTCCTTAGGTAGAATGGACATCTTCACAATGTTGATTCTTCTAATCCATGAGCATGGAATATTTTTTCATTTGTGTCATCTTTGATGTCTTTGAGCAGCGTTTTATAGTTTTCATTGTAAAGGTCTTTCACATCTCTGGTTAGGAATATGCCAAGGTATTTCTTTTTCTTTTCTTTTTTTTTTTGTGGCTATTGAGAATGGAATTATACTTTTTATTTGGGTTTCTGTTTATTATTGGTGTATAGAAATGCAATTGTGTTTGCACATTTATTTGATACCCTGAGATTTTGCCAAAGTTCTTTATCAGTGCAAGGAGGTTTTAGACAGATTCTCTTGGGTTTTCGAGGTATAGAATCAGGCCACCTGCAAAGAGAGATAACTTGTCTTCCTCTTTTCCTATTTGGATACCCCTGATCACCTTCTCGTCTCTGATTGCTCTAGCTAGGACTTCTAAAACTATGTTGAACAGGAGGGGCAAGAGTGCGCATCCTTGTCTTGTTCCAGTTTTCAGGGGAAATGGTTCCAATTTCTGTCTGTTTAGCAGTATGCTGGTTCTGGTTTCTCGTAGATGGCTCTTACTATTTTGAGGTATGTTCCATCTATGCCTGGTGTTCGAGGGTTTTTATCAAAAAGGGGTGCTAGATTTTATCAAAAGCTTTCTCTGCATCTAATGATATAATCATATGGTTTTTGTTTGTATGTCTGTTGATGTGTTTAATTACATTTACAGTCTTACAAATGCTGACTCAACCTTGCATCCTGAGGATGAAGCCTACTTGGTCATGGTGGATGATTTTTGATATGTGTTTGTTGAATCCAGTTTGCTAGGATCTTGTTGAGAATTTTAGCACCTATGTTCATCAAGGATCTTGGCCTATAGTTATCTTTCTTTGTTGGGTCTTTACCTGGCTTGGGTATCAATGTGATGTTAGTTTCATAAAATGATTTGAGGAGAGTTTCATTTTTCTCAATCGCCTGGTATACTTTCAATAGAATTGGTATCAGTTCTTCCTTGTATGTTTTGTAGAAATCTGCTGGAAAGTCATCTGGTCCAGGGCTTTATTTTTGTAGGTAGTTTTCTTATGACATAGTCAGTTTCCTGGATTGTTATTTAGGGTCTCAATTTCTTCTTGTTTCAACCTAGGGAGATTGTGTGATGTCAGAAAGTCTTCCATTTCCTTTCACTTTTCATACAAGTGTACATAGTAGTCTCTAATCATCTTTTGTATTTCTTCATAGTCAGATATGACTTCATCTTTTGTGTTTCTGATTGTGTTTATTTGGGCTTTTTCTTTCTTTTTCTTGGTTAGTCTAGCTAGGGGGCCATCAATCTTGTTTATCCTTTCAAAGAACCAGCTTTTTGTTTCATTAATTTTTTTGTATTATCTTTTTGTCTTCTACGTCCCAGATTTGGGCTTTTATTTTGTTGATCTGGAGTCTTCTGCTGAAGTTAGGATTTTGATGGTCTTGCTTTTCCAGCTACCTTAGGTGACTTGTTAGGCTGTTAACTTGTGATCTTTCCATTTTATTCATGCGTGTTTGTAGAGATATGAGTTCCCCTCTTACTACTGATTTCATGGCATCCCAGAGATTTTGGTAAGATGTTTTTTTCATTTCATTTGTTTCCAGGTATCTTTTAATCTCTGTTTTGATTTCCATGTTGACCCAGGAGTTGCTTAGCATCATGCTGTTTAGTGTCCATGTCTTTTTGGCTTTTGGGCAACTTTGTTGATGTTGATATTTATTCTTATCCCACTGTGGTCTGAGAAGGTATATGGCAAAATTTCAATTTTATGAAATTTGTTTATGCTTGATTTATGGCCAAGGATGTGGTATATCTTGGAGTACATTGCATGCAGTGATGAGTAGAATGTATAGTCTATGGTTATTGTGTGGAGTGTTCTGTAGGTACCAATTAAGTCCATTTAGTCAAGAGTCACATTGAGGTTCTGAATCTCCTTGCTGATTTTTTGTCCTGATGGTCTGTCTAGGGTTGTGAGTAGGGTATTAAAGTCCCTAGCTATGATAGAATTAGAATCAATATCTTTTTAAAGTTTCCCTAGAAGTTGCTTTATGAAAGTTCATGCTCCTATGTTGGGTGCATATATGTTTAGCATGGATATTCCTTGTTGATGGATTGAACCTTTTATCATTATGTAGTGCCCTTTTATATCTTTTTTAATTTTTGATAGCTTAAAGGGTGTTTTGTCTGATATTAAGATTGCAACTCCAGCTCTCTTTTGTGTTTCATTTGCCTGAAGTTTTGCTTCTCATCCTCTTACTTTGAGTCTGTGAGTGTCCTTTCTGGTGAGATGAGTCTTTGAGACAATATATTGTTGCCTCATGATATTTTATCCATTTTGCCATTCTATGTCTTTTCAGTGGTGCATTTAGTTCATTCACATTCAGGCTAATTATTGAAATGTGAGAGTTTATCCCTATCATAAAGTTCTCATAGAGTTGTTGTTCCTGTTTGTTGTCTGTCTTTTGATTTTGGGGTTGATTCATGTGTGTTTTCAATCTTTTTCTTGAACTCTTGTGAAGAATGTTGTTGTTCTTTTTTCCTTTTCTTCTGTGTTTAATACTTTCTTAAGTGTTTCTTGTAGAAGTGGTCTAGAAGCAGTGGAAGATCACAACCCCAGCTTTCTTTTGTGTTCCATTCACCTGAAATTTTGCTTCCTATCCTCTTTCTTGGGATTGAATGTCTAGAAAAGATTTTACTTCTCCCTCACTGATGAAGCTTAGCTTAGCTGGGTAGGTTATTCTTGGTTGCAGTTGTTTATCTTTGAGAACTTTGATGATTTGGCTCCATGCTGTCCTAGCCTGAAGTATTTCTGTAGATAAATCTGCTGTTATACTAATTGGTCTTCCCTGGTAGATAGGCTGACCTTTTTCTATTGCTACCTTTAGGATTTTTTTCTCTTGTACCTACTTTGTTTAGGTGAATTAGTGTGTGTCTGGGAGTTGGCCTTCTCATTTGTTGTCTTGCAGGGGTTCTCTGGACCTCTTGTATTTGAATTTTCACATAACTGATGAGATGAGGGAATGATTTTATGGAATGTTTGTTCCAGGGTGTTCTCTGTCTCTCTTTCTACCTCAGTAAAGTCAATTACTCTTAGGTTCGGTCTCTTGAAATAATCACTCATCTCTTGAAGGTTTTGTTCTGTCTTTTTAAGCTTCTTTTCTATGTTTTTGACAGTTTGGGATCTATATTTTGTTTCTCAAGCTCTGAGATTCTTCTGCTTGGCTAATTCTGCTTTCTATACTTATTAGTATGTTATTTCTTTCAATTGCAGTATTCTTTACTGTTGTTATCTCAGTTATCAACTCCTTCCTATTTTCTTCTTGTCTCTCTTCAGTTCTTTTTATCTTATTGTCTAGGTTTGTAGTATATGACCAGTCATTCTGAGGTCTCTTCATTGTTTGTGTTCTGAAGTCTGTTTTTTCAGTATTTGATCTCCTAGAGGTCTCTGTGAGACCCATATTCTTCTTTTGTTTTTCTTCATTTGTGTAGATTTTCCTCCCCACTTTTTCCCCCCTCTTCTTTAATTTTGTTGTTCAGGGATAGCAGTGTTGCTTTTACTTCTGTTTGCTCAATCTCCTATCCTTCCTTATGTGAAACTTTTAGCTTTGTTCAATTCTGAGGCTGGACTATGGATTGGGGGCTACACTTTTTTGCAGTTTTGAGATTTAAGTGAGGGGGGAGCTGTAATTCAAAATCTATCTGCCGATCCCAGTATCCACCAATAGATTTATGGGTACCCTGGAACCCCCTTTCCACTGATTTGCAGTCTGTCCATGCAGTGGGGGTGTAAGTTTGCTCCCTGAAAGTAAAATGAGGTAAGAAAAAGGAAAAGAATGGAACAGGGAAGAGGGAGAGAAAGAGGAAAGTGGAGAGAGAGAAGAGTAAGAGGGATAACAGACAAACATACTAACAAATGAAAAGAGACACAAAGAGAAGAGTCAAAAATACTAAAATATACAGACAATTGTACAAACACACAAGTCATCCAACCTCCCTATTGATATACAATTCCCCTCTACACAAACAGGAAGTCTGAAGAAAAAAAGAGAAATCAGTAAAATAACAGAAACAAGGCAAGTACAAAAACGTTATCAAAAACAGAGAGAAGAGAGAAAAAAGTGAAAAAAAGGAAAACATAAAACAAACAAAACTGAGCAAGACAAACAAAGAATAAAATTTAAAAAGTGAAAATAAACAACTCAAGCTTGCTCTGAGATTGTTCCTGTGAGCCCAGCATCCTTTCAGCTCTGATCTCTAGCTCTCTTTGCAGGCTGGTAGGGTTGCTCACAGCTAGGGTCAGATGCCCCAGGCCTGTTATGAAAGGATCAGATCTGGACTCAGTCGGCTTGCTGCCTGTCTGGTCTGCCACTCAGATCTGACCTGTCTATGTCTGATATAGCATGGGGAGGAGCTTCTGTCTCTCCCCATTTAATGCAATTACCGTATGTCCCATGTTGGAGGCTGGGCAGAGTTGTGTGGAACTGGGTTGTGCAATGCAGGTCTCTGCCTAGTCCTGGGACAGAGAAAAATGTCTGCGGTGGGCACCTCTTTACTGGGCATGGGCCTCCTTCTTGGCCCTCCCCAATCCTCTCTCTGCACAGATCAGACTCCAGGCTCTAGCTATCTCTGGTCCTGCCAATGGCGGGGGTTGAGCTGGAGGAGGCGGAGTGTGAGACAGCCAGGCGCTGCAGGTTGGGCTGGCTTGGGGGGGGGGAGGGACACAGAAATTCTGCGGGGCTGGGAGCTGAGGGCTCCAATGGTGGCACAGTGTGTGGGACCAGCTGCAGCAGCCACCTTTTGTGGAGGCAGCGGGGGTGGTAGCAACAGTACGTTGCGTGGGACAGCTGCAGTGCCTTGCATGGGACCGGTTGCAGCAGCCACATTTTGTGGAGGCAGTGGTGATGGTGGCAGCAGGGTGTGGAACCACCTGCAGCCGTCACCTTTTACAGAGACTTTTGCAGTCCAACTTGTCTCGTGACCATCTTGCCCCTGATCAGAAGTGGGATTTCTGAACTGTCTGACAGTTCTACTTTCAGTTTTCTGAGGAGCCTTGATCAGCTTTCTATGATGGCTGTACTAATTTACATTCCTACCAACAGTGTGTGAGTTTACTTTTCTCTGCATCTTCTCCAGCACTTGTCTTTCATCTTTTGGTGAAACAAGTATGAGGTGATAGCTCACTGTGAATTTAATTTACATATACCTAGTGATTAGTGATGCTGAGCATTTTTTCATGTACCTATTGGCCATTTGTATGTCTTCTTTTGAGAAATGTCTGTTCAGGCTCTTTGCCCATTTTTCAATCAGGTTGTTTTCTTGTTTTGAGTTTTTTGAGTTCCCATATACCTTGTCAGATGTATGGTTTGCAAATATTTTCTCCTGTTCTGTGTGTTGTCTCTTCCCTTTATTAATGTTTTCCTTTGCTGTGCAGAAACATTTTAGTTTGATGCCATTCATTTGTCTATTTTTGCTTTTGTTGTCTTCTCTTGTAGGGTTATATCCAAAAAATGATTGCCAAGATCAATGTGGAGTTTTCCCCTTATGTTTTCTTTTGGTTTTTTATACTTTTGTGTCTTATATTTAAATTTTTAATCTATTTTGAGTTGATTTTTTATATGGTGTAAGAAAAGGTTCTAATTACATTTTTATTCAAGTGGATATCCGGTTGTCCCAACACCATTTGTTGAAAAGATTGTCTTTTCCTTATTGTGTGTTATTGGCACCTTTGGCAAAAAACAACTGACCATAAATGTGTGGGTTTTTTTTCTCCAAGGTTTCTACCTATTCCATTGGTTGATCTGTTGATGTCTGTCTTTTGTTTTGTTTTTGTCTGTACTATGTTGTTTTGATTAGAATCATTTTATAATATGTTTTGAAATTAGGGAATGTGATACCTCCAGCTGTGTTCTTTTTCTTCAAGATAGTTTTAACTACTTGGGATCTGTTGTGGTTCCATACAAATTTAGGATTGTTTTTATCATTTCTGTAAAAAATGACATTGGGATTTTGGTAAGGATTGCATTGAATCTAAAGATTACTTTGAATAATATGGATATTTTTACAATATTAAGTATCTCAATTTCTGAACACAGGAGATCTTTCTTCACAGTTCATTTTTTTTTTTTTTTTTTTTTTTTTTTGAGTTGGAGTCTTACTCCATCACCCAGGTTCCAGTTCAGTGGCACACTCACAGCTACCCCTGCATTGTCCTGCTGGGCTCTGGCAATACTTCCACCCCAGCCTTCCAAGTAGGCAGAACTACAGGTGTGCGCTACCACACCCTGCTAATTTTTTTACTTATTAGAGAGACAAGGTATCACCATGTTGCCTAAGCTGATATTTTCTCAGTGTTTATCAGTGTTTTATAGTTTTTATTATACAGGTCTTTTACCTTTCTTATTATGTTTATACCTAAGTATTTAATTTTTTGGTTGTTATTAAATGGAATTGTTTTCTTAATTTCCTTTTCAGAGAGTTTGTTATTAGTATATAGAAATGCTATTGGCTTTTGTAGGTTGATTTTGTATTCTGCAACTTTATTGAATTTATTTATTAGTTCTAATAGTTTTTAATGGAATTTTTAGGATTTTCTATATACAAAATCATATGGTCAGCAAATAGAGACAATTTTAGTTCTTCCTTTCCTACTAGGATGCCTTTTATTTCTTTCTCTTGTGTAATTGCTCTGACTAGGACTTCCAATACCACGCTGAAAAGAAGTTGTGAGAGTGGGCATATTTGTCTCTGATCTTAAAGAAAAAGCTTTCAACTTTTAAATACTGATTTTATCTCTTTTCTCACTAATGATATATTCAGACTTTCTATTTCTTTATTTTTTAGTTTTAGTAGCTTGTATGTATGTAGCAATTTATCTATTTCTTCTGTTTGATCTAGTTTGTTAACATAATTGTTCATAGTTTCTTGTGATCCTTTGTATTTTGGTGGTAGCAGTTGTGATGTCTCCTCTTTCATTTATGATCTTACATTTATTTGAATAAGCTCTCTTTTTTTTCTAGTTAGTCTAGATAAGGGTTGTTGATTTAATTTATCTTTTCAAAAATTCAGTTCTTCATGTTTTTGATTTTCCAATTTTTTTTCGTCTCTATTTCATTTATTTCTGGTTTAATTTTTGTAATTTTCTTCCTTCTATTTGTTATGAGATTAGTTTGTACTTCATTTTCTGGTTCCTTGAAGTATAATATTAGGTTGCTTATTTGAGATCATTCTCCTTTTTAAATATAGACACTTATTATTTAAGTTTCCCTTTTAGGACTGCTTTTGCTGCATTCTGTAAGTTTTGGTGTGCTGTGTTTCTATTTTCATTTGTCTCAGAGTAGACTTTTCTTTTCTTTTTCATTTCTTCTGTGATTCATTGGTTGTTTAGGAATTTCTTTGTTTAATTTTTGCATGTATATTTTTTCAAGATTTATAGTTTCATGCCATTGTGAGCTGAAAAAATACTTGATATTATTTCAGTTCTCTTGAATTTGTTAAGTTTGTTTTGTGGTTTGATATGTGCTCTATCTTGGAGAATGTTCCATATGAACTTGAGAAGAATGTGTATTTTGCTGCTGTTTGATGGAATTTCTGTATATGTCTGTGAGGTTCATTTGTTCTAAAGTGTAATTCAATCCCAATTTTTAAAAAATTGATTTTCTGTCTCAATTCATTGTTGAAAGTGGGATATTTACATCCCCTACTACTAAAGTATTGCAGTTTATCTCTCCCTTCAGATTATGTAATAATTACTTTATTCATTTAGGTGCTTTTATATTGAGTACATATATATATTTACAATTTTTATGTCTTCTTGGTGAATTCATCTCTATCATTAGGTTAATTATCTTCTTTGTCTCTTTTAATAGTTATTGACTTACAGTCTATTTTGTCAGGAATAAGCATAGCTACTTCTGCTTGCTTTCAGTTTTTATTTGCGTGGAATATCTTTTTCCATTTCTTCACTTTCAGTCTATATGTGTCCTTACTAGTAAAATGATTCTTATGATTGGATCTTGTTTTTTTTTTTAATTCACCCTCTCTGTGTCTATTGGAGAATTTAATCTATTTACATTCAAGGTAATTATTGGTAGGCAAGGACTTGCAAATGCCATCTTGTAATTTTTTAAATATTGTTATGAGGTTTATTTCCTTTATGATTTAATGGGGTTTTTTTGTTTGCTTGTTTTTTGTTTTTGATGGTATGCTTTGAATTCTTTTATAAAATATTTTGTACAACAACTATAGGTTTGCTTTGTGGTCACTACTGGGCTTACATAAAATATCTTATCCTTATAATACACCACTTTAAGCTGATAACAACTTGCCTTTAATTGCATATAAAATCTCTACAATACTCTTCACAAGACAATTCTTCACAATACAACCTTTATCATAGATACTCATACATATTTATATTTGTTTTGGGACTCAGTATCTGTTCTAATGTCTATTTTTATAGTTCTATAACAATACCAGTTTGTCTTTCTCATTGTGACATTACATTTTAAGTTGCTATCTTGAAGAGGAAGTTCTTCAGACATTTATTTTTGGGGAGCAACTTGAATATTCTTCACCCTTTACATTTCCATATAAGTTTTAAGTAACAGAAAGAAAGCATTTTAATTTTGTTGGAGTTGCACTAATAAATATGTATCAGTGGTGAGAATTGACCTCTTTATTATTTTGAACCTTCTAATCCATGAACAAGGAATATAGAGCTAATTATTTAGGTCTTCTATAACTTCTCTCCATAAAGTTTTACAATATTCTTTATAAAAGTCTGACATATTTATTGACATTTATTTCATGGTATATTTTTTATACCAATGATTTGGTTTTTGAGATTTTTTTTGACATATACAATTATTTATCCAAAAGACTTGTGAAATTTGCCTATGAATTTGCATATATAATCATATTATAAGTGAATGAAACTTTTATTCTTTTCCCAACCATGTAACATTTGTCCTGTCTTACTGAATTGTCTTGGTCTTCAGTTCATTGCTGAATAAATATAATAAGAGTGGGAATCCTTGCTTTCTTATCCCAAAAGAAGAGCCTTCGGTATTTTGCTATAAACATTTATAACAAATATCACAATATTTGTTATAGTTTTACTTTAATAAGTAAAATAAGATTGATGTGATGTTTTTCTATTTCCATTTTGCTTAAGGCTTGCATATTAAATAGGCGTAGACTGTGGATCACATGTTTGGAATCAGTTTGCTAATATTTTATTTATTAACTTTATATTAGTGTTCATAATTGGTACTGGTCTGTACTTTTCATGTTATCCTTTTTGAATATCACTATAGTGAAATTAACACTTACATTAGAAGATTAAATAGCATGTAGTTTAATATACAAATATAGCATGGTTGCTAAGTATAAATGAGTGAGTAAACTATAATGGCTTGGCTAATACACAAAATACATTAGATATCAATTATAAAAAGACAAACATTGTATAGAAAAATATGAGCAAAAGAAATGAACAGGCAATTCACAGAAATGGAGATTAGAATGGTCCCCAAGCAAATGAGGAGTGAAAAATATGCTGAATAAAATTAAAACTACTCTTGAGTAATTTTTACCTATGAGTTTATCACTAATGTAAAAGTCTGAAAACTCGCTTCAACGACAAGGCTGTGGGAAATCAGGCATTCTTATATGTTACTGGTGGGAGTGTAAATTGGTATTAATTTTGTGAGTGAAAATTTGTGAAAACCTATACATTTAACCTCTTCCCCCCATAAGGATATAATGGTATTTTTGTCAGAGCACTACAATTTTATTACTAGCTTTCTCATCAGACAATAGTGTAATATTTTACATCATTACTTTTCTTAATGTATTAGTTTTTTTAAATTGAAGTATTTGAAAGGTATTATTTTATAGCCTCTTCAAGCTCTCATTCCCTGTGATATACATATATCACACAGTTGATACTTGCATATAACATTATTTATTTGTCTGCTTGTTTGTTTATTTATTTTTGAGTGGAGTCTCACTCTGCCACCCAGGCTGGAGTGCAGAGGCACACTCACAGCCACCGCAGTCTTGATCTGCTGAGCTCAGGTGATCCTTCCACCTCAGCCTTCCAAGTAGCTGGAACTACAGGCACATGCCACCATGCCCGGCAAATTTTTTTTTTTTTACTTTATTGTAGAGATGAGGTCTTGCTAATTTGCCCAGACTGGAGACAAACCTGTGGGCTTAGGCAGTCCTCTCACCTCAGCCTCCCAAAGTGCTGGGATTATAGGCATGAGCCACCACGGCTGGCCACACATAACTTTAAATACACATAAGTTAATGTTAGCCATGAATGGGAGAACATCTCTTTTTCTATTTTTTTTTCTTTTCTCTTGACTATAGCATATTTTCAACCTATAGAATTTAGAAATCAGTTTTTATCTCATCTTGAATTGTTCAGTTTCCAACTAGTTATCATATAACACTTAATGTATCTTTCACACAAACATAATTTTGACCAAATATATAGAAAAATTACAAGCTTTTGGGAAGTTATTCACTTTGTAGTGTAAAAGCCTTTGTGTTCCTTTTATAGAAATTGACATGGAATTGCCTTTATTATTTAAATGAATAAAGTGGGTGGAGAAATATTCATTTGATAAAGAGAATAATCTCCCTAGAATAAAAAGATGATTCCCACTGATTGCAACTGATCTTAATTACAAACTTTTAAGAACTTTGAAGAAAAAAATAAATTGGTGGTCCTGGGAATGGTTTTATTAATGAAGGGCTAACCTTTCCAGTTCATATATTGTCTTCTCATGGGTGCAGGTGTTATGTTAGAATTTTGGCATCTAAGAGTAAATCTAGCCATGAATATGAGATATGTGAGCTGTGAGAATTTTCACATTACCTCAGACTTCTGAGAATATTCTTGGCCATTGAGAAAATATACAGTAATAAAAGCTCAGATCTACATCCAACATCCCATAAGTTTTGAAGGAATTGTGTGTGTCTTTCATTTAAATCCACAATTCACTTACTCTATTATCTTATTTTTTCAGGAATCTTCCTCCTAGCTCTACTAACAATTATAATGACCAGTGCTTTTTGTTGTTGTTGTTGTTTGAGTTGGAGTCTCACTCTGTCTCCCAGGCGGGTGTGCAATGGCATACTTACAGCTACCACAGTCTCGACCTGCTGGGCTCAGGTGATCCTTTCACCTCAGCCTTCCAAGTAGCTGGAAATACAGGTGCAGGCTACCACATCTGGCTAATTTTTATTTTATTTTATTTTTAAATGTATTGTAAAGACGAGGTCTCATCAAGTTGCCTAGGCTGGTCTCAAACCCCTGAGCTCAGGCAATCCTCTTGCCTAAGCCCCCCAAAGTGCTAGGATTATAGGCTTGAGCCACCGTACCTGGCCATTTTTTTTTTTTCTTTTTTTTTAACACTACTTTGACTAAGTCTGAATATTCTTTGGGGGATAAAAGACATGTGTTTACTGGAAATATAAAGATGGTTAATCTACTACTCAGTAATCTTAAGTGACTATAATTCCTAAAAATTCACTCAGTAGAATGGATGCTTAATGTATGAGCCATTATTTTTGCCTGTAATAGAAATGCATTTCAGATATGTTACTTGTGTTTAACACACTGTTCTAAAAGTTCTATTTTAGGACTGTTTTTCTTGAAAATAAACTTCAAATATTTAAATGTGATCTTAGCTATGGTTGCCAGAAGTAGAGCCTGAGGCAGAGATTCCTGTGCCAGTAATTTGTGTAGGAAGAGCCAATGTGGAAAAGGAGAGGGCAGGGGGAGGCTGAGCAAGGATGTGGCTTCTGGTGAAGTTGAGCCTCAACCTGATCCCATGAAGAGATTTTACCAAAGTTTTAGCCCTGATTTGAGGCAGAGGAAGGAGATTTTTGGACATGAGCTCTCTTCCTGTACCCTGCAACAATCAGTCATCAGCTGCTGAACTTTCTACTCCAAAGCAGGGGTATAACTCCCAGATGCTTCTGGAAGAGACTGTTCCAGTTTTCCCAAGCACAAGCCTTCTGAGGTTGTAGGTGTGAACTGTCAGCCATGGCACTCACAGGGATCACTTGGATTCGGCATGGCACCAACAACCTACTGCAAAGAAAGACAGCACTGCTGGTAGAGTCCGCATTGTGGTGATGGGCAAAGAGGAGTTTCAGGCAGACCAAAGCACAATGGGATGTTTGAGAAACATTGTGAGGAAAGTACAGTGAAAGAAGGCAGTAGTGACAGAAGATTAGGTTAAGGAAGTGGGAAAGGGCCGGGCTCGGTGGCTCAGCCTGTAATCCCAGCGCTTTGGGAGGCCGAGATGAGTGGATTGCCTGAGCCTGCAGGTTCGAGACCCGCCTGGGCAACTTGGCAAGTCCTCATCTCTACAATAAATCAAAAATTAGCCGAGCGTGGTAGCGTGTACCTGTAATTCCAGCTTCTTGGAAGACTGAGGTGGAAGAATCCCCAGAGCCCAGCAGGTTGAGGCTGCGGTGGCCGGGAGCAGCCACTTCACTCCAGTCTGGGCAACAGAGTGAGATTCTATCTCAAAAAAAAATAAAAGGAGTGGGAAAGAACCAGGACACTAAGGATCTTGTGGACCAAATGAGAAGTTTTACATAAAACTGATGGAGGTGGGTGATGGTTTTATGTGATGAAGAACCACATGGAGGTCAGTGTGGAAGGAGGAAAGTGAACCAGGTAGAGGGGTGAGAAAGCAGGACTAAGATGAGGAAGTAAGAAGTGTAAAGAGTGTAGGGCTGTATAGGCCTTTGGAAGGTCTTTGGCTTTTACCTTGAATGGGAGGGTCCATTGAAGGATTTTAAGAAAGTAGTGACATGGTGAAATGGTCACTCTGGAGACTGTGTCCAGAATAAAACATAGCAGTATGTGATGAAATAAGGAAGCCAGTTAGGAGGATTTTGCAGTGGTTGAGGCAAAAAGAGATGGTGGCTTAGATGAGGGTGGTCATAGTGATGATGAGAAAATCTGAATTAATTCAGAATAGATGGTCTGTCTAGCTGGCAGCATTTGCTAATGGCTTGGATGGGCAGGGGCTAGGGATGTACATGCGGAAACAGAAGAATGAAATCCTCTGGCTTTCTTTCTGATCATCCTCCTCCACAGGGTCCAGTGTTCCCACTGTGGCAGATCTCCCTGCTTCTTTGTGGTTCAAATTTCTTTTCTTTTCTTTTCTTTTTGAGTCAGAGTCTCACTCTGTCATGCAGGCAGGAGTGCCGTGGCACACTCGCGGCCACTGCAGCCTCAACCTGCTGGGCTCCGGGGAGCCTTCTGTCTCAGCCTTCTAAGTAGCTGGAACTATAGGTGCATGCCACTGCGCCCGGCTAATTTTTTTGTTTATTATAGAGATGAGGTCTCGCCAAGTTGCCCAGGCTGGTCTCAAACCTGTGGGCTCAGGCAGTCATCTCACCTTGGCCTCCCAAAGTGCTGGAATTATGGGTATGAGCCCGGCCCAGATTTCTTTTCTACACGTGCACTTAGAAACTCAAATTCCTTTATTTATCCCAAGCATAGCCATTTAGCTCCCCACTTTAACTTGTTCCTGAGTCCATCTCTGCTTATTCAAAAATGAATTCTTAGCCGGGCTCGGTCGCTCAGCCTGTAATCCCGCGCCTTTGGGAGGCTGAGGTGAGTGGATTGCCTGAGCCCGTGGGTTCGAGACCCGCCTGGGCAGCGAGACCTCATTTCTACAATAAATCAAAAAATCAGCCGGGCGTGGTAGCGCATGCCTGTAATTCCGGCTACTTGGAAGGCTGAGGTGGAAGGATCACCGGAGCCCAGCAGGTCGAGGCTGCGATGGCCGGAAGCGGCCACTGCACTCCAGTCTGGGCAACAGAGTGAGACTCCAACTCAAAAAAAAAAAAAAAAAAAAAAAAGAATTCTATGTTAGAAGTACTAGATGCAATGCCATTCATGGCTAGTCCTCATCTTTCAAAAATATAGATGAGCTGGGAGAAGTTTAAAAAATTTATTTTCTTTTTCTCTTTACTACCGTTCTCTTTAAATAAAAACTAGCAAGTTCGAGATTAATTTTCCTACCAATATGTGGTATTCTGTTACCTGTAGAGACCATAGAAGGTTTTGGTTTTGAATATTTCACCATACTTTGCTATCCATGCTAAGCACTGTTATATCTCTTTTAACATAACAATCCCATGTATTAGGTGGTAATATCCCAATTTTATAGGCAGGGAAATTGAGTCACAGAGCTAAGTGAATTGCCTAAGATTAAAAAAAAATAAGGGAAATTTCAAAAGCTTGTCTGAGTGACACTAAATTTATATACATTGGTAATGTCTTTAAAGATACAAGGAAACAGATAGACTTAATACACATTTCTATGTCAGGGAAATCTACTGGTTATATCCCTTGTTGTATCACTGTCCTTAACAACATTAACTAGCCTTTAGTAAATTCTCAATAAATAAGTGTTGAATGAACCAATCAGTTAATGAGGCATTGTCCACACAGTACTGGAAACATGAAGAAAGGAAAGCTTAATTTTTACTGGAAGCCTCATAGCAGATGTGGTATTTTAAGGGCTTTTTAAAACCAAGAAGGATTTCAACTGGCTGAGAATGGAAACCCTTTTATTCCAAGTCAAGTAAACATAGTGAGAGAAGCTAAGGAGTTATGGAAGGCATGTTTCTCTGGAAGCATCGGGAATGGAGGTTAGAAAACTCGTTTATGATAAGCCATTTAGGACCTTGGCCTCCATGTTAAGAAGTTTGTACCTTATTTCTGTTCACATTGCAGAGCTTTTGTGAGTATTAAGGAGTAGGGATCATGAGGGACTTGGGATTCCTTTTCTTTGTAGTGTTTTACTTGTAATTTATGACTTAAAATGTCTTAAGTGTATGGGTATTTTCTTAGAGACTTAAAAAAACTATATATGTTTAAGCCATAACCACAATTAATACAACAGGTATGCCTATGGACATTGACTTCATGTTCTTTTCATTATAAATACTATTTTACAATATGTGAATAGGTGTTTATTTGTATCTTATTGCATGCTGAAGATATCAGATTTTAAAATCAGTTTTACATATAGAGCGGTAAGTGATCAATTTAGGAAGCAGATTAGTTTTGCATTTTTCAAACACTATCTTTGCTTTTCATGCTGATAAAAACTCTGTTGATTTGATTATAATATTGCTTTACAGCAAAGTGTAACTTTGATTTATGTTTTGATGTTAAGTATTTATACTAGTTTGCCATATATATACACTATTTTATCTCTGTAATTACACCAAATGGGCCTGGTTTTCTTTTTAATGACACTTAAGAATACATTTAACTAAAAATTCCCACTAAAGTTCACATGGGTTCTGTTTTCATGAAACCAATTAATGATCCTGGCAGTTTTCATATTTTTTCTAAATTTTAGGACTAGCGTCACACAAATCAGTAGTATTCAGACTTTCAAATTTACAATATCCATTCAAACTTTAAATGTCCTTGATTAATAAAAATACATGTGACAGCAGAGTATAGCTCTGCTTTTAAGCTATTAGAGAGAACATAAAATGATTATGGCTTGCAGTAAATGTTATTATCATCCTAAGATGTTTCCTGAGGGATTCAGCAATCTCCTGCACTTTCCTTAAGACTGACCCTCTCTCCTTGAGAAGTAGCAGGAAGGAGGGCTGAGGAGGCAAGACCACTGTCAGGTCACCTGTCACTACACTGACAAGGCTCTGATATAAAACCTAATTTACAGTTGAAGAAGCACATCCATTATCCTTCCGATTTTAAAATAGAACATACATCAGCAAAATGATAAAAGAAAGTGCTTAAGAATTATGAATGTCAAGGACTATTTCATATCATAAAGTCACAACCCTTTTTGAATATTACTTTAAATTATAGCAGAGTTTAATGATATTCATGTGTTCTGTTCTCTTAAAATGAGTATCACAGTATTCCAACTATTGATAAGCTAATAATTGTGGATTGATTATGGACTCCCTTTTATAGCTAGGTAGATGGTGTTGTCAGAATTTAGATATTTCTTTATGAAATAAATGTCATATGCCAGAACATTGCTATAAGAACTTAAATAATGAATTTTCTTCTGTTGACTTACATTAAAAGTACAGTGTTGTTTTACCTTCATTTCTAATCAAACTTCAGTTGACAGTCTTCTTATTACTTTCTTCCTCACTCCTGATCCCTTTTTCTCCAGTTTTTCTCAAAAATTTGTAGAACATTTCTGGAACATTATTGGGATATTTCTTTATAAAAATACTTATAATTATTTAATATTTTATACAATTCTTTTAATGCTATGAGAGTGTTCAATATTGGTGTTTCTTTTTTCTTTTTAAAAAAGTTTTATTTTTAATTGACAAATAATTGTATTTATTTATGGAGTACAATGTAATATGTTGAGATATGTAGATACGTTGTGGAATAATCAAATCAAGCTAATCAGCATATCTACCACTTCATTGTTTTTCATTTATTTGTGGTGTGAGCATTTAAAATTCTCTCTTTTAACTATTTCAAAATATACAATCTGTTATTATTAACTATAGTCACTGTGCTGTGAAATAGAACACCAGAAATTATTTCTCCTAACTGAAACTTTGTACCTGTTGACTGTCTCCCCTTTCCCTGTCCAGCATCTGGTAACCACCATCCTAATCTCTACTTCTACAAGTTCCACTGTTTTATATTTCACATGCAAATGAGATCATATGGTATTTGTTTCTCTGTGCCTGGTTTATTCATTTAACATAATGTCTCTAAGTTCATCCGTGTTGCTACAAATGACAAAATTTCCTGTTTTAAAAAATGAGATAGCATTCCATTGTGTATATAGACCACGTTTTTAAAAATCCTCTGACTAATACTTAGATTGTATCTACAAATTGACTATTGTGAATAATTCTGCAATGAACATGGGAGTGCAGACATTTCTTCAACATAGTGAATTGTGATCCTTTGAGTATATCCCAGAAATGAGATTCCTGGATCATGTCGTAATTCTATTTTTGATTTTTTTTTGAGGAATCTCCATACTGTTTTCCAAAATGACTGTACTAATTTTGGTATTTCTTCTTGAGTCAATTTTCTAAGTTACATTTTTCTAAAATTTTTAAATTTATAAAAGTTATTGTAATTCGAATTATAAAATGATATACACTTATATTATTTATAATTATAATTTAAAATTATAATGTGTTTATATTTTTAATTTCTGATCTATCTGTGACAGTAATTAAGTCGGGCACTTAATTTGTTAATATTTAGTTTTTCTTTTCTAAAAAATATAAAAATAAAAGAGCATAAATTTCCCTTTCAGTACTGATTTTCAGACATCTGTTATAGTATTTCCTTTACTGTTCAGTTTGCAGAACTTTTAAATTTCCATTTTGATTTAGTTTTTAAATCATGTTATTTTGAAGTATTTAATAATTTTTAAATATGTAAGATTTTTTTGGCATTGATTAATTGCAGCATGGAAAAAACACAAGGATTCTATAATATTGTGGAGGCATACCTTATGATATATTTTAATAAAAATTTCAGGATTGTTATAGAACAATGAAAATGATACTGAATTGTTCAAGTGCTCTATATGTCATATGATTTTATGTGATTGTATGAATTTTTTTCACAAAATTCTCTTTTTCTACTTAACTGCTTGCCTTGTCAATAAAGGACCTAAAGCCTCCCACCATAATGAAAGATGTGCTTACTTCTTTCAGTTGTATTTCATTTTGATTTATGTATTTTTCAGGTGATTTTATTAGGAGCATAAAATTCAGAATTATTATATCCTCCTGGTGACTTTAGGTTTTTATACTTATACATTGACCCCTTTCACCCCCAGAAGTGTTTTTTATTCCCTAAAGTCTATTTTGTGAAAGACAGCTATTTCAATTTCCTTTTGTTTAATGTTTACCTGGAATATATTTTCCATCTTTTACTTCGCTATTTTCACATCTTTGAATTTTTTGGATTTTTTTGGTGGCTTTTTAAAAAATAGCAGATAAATTGAGTTTTGTTTATTGACAATCTGGGGAGAATTTAACCTATTTACATTTATTGTGATTATTGACATATTTAGATTGTTTCTGCCTTCATATTTAGAAATTTTTGTTTTTCTTATTTTATGACTGTTTAAAAATTGCATTTTTATTTTAACTGATTATTTGGTTACTTTACTTATTATATGGAGATTCCTCCCACACATACACACTTTGGGGGATTTATACATACTAATCTTATTCTTTTAGCCATTATCCTTGAACTTTTACCAAGCATATTTTCCTCAATAATATCTAAATTTAAGCCAATTTTACTGATTTTCTCAAGAGTACAGGAAATGCGAAACTATTTAATCCGTGATTACCATTCCTTTGACTTAATCCATCTTCTCCACTATTTTAGCTTTTAAAACCCACAAATTAGACATTATCTTTATTATTTTAAATAAGTGATTGGATATATACACATGTATGCTTAGCATTGTGTTTTTACCATTCTTTTTGCATTTCATTCTTCTGAAATCATCTTTCTTCTACTTAAAGAACATGTCTTACCCCTGTCTTTAATGATAATCTCTTGTTTATGTTCAGGTAAATGTTTTTCATTTTAATGTAATCCCTGAAAGGTAAGTGTTCTGGGTATGTAATGACAGGATAGTAATGACTGATACATTGTGAATAGTGATCTTCACCTTATCTCTGAATGTCTGAATATTACTTGGAATTATTCTGTAAGGCAGATTATATAAACCCAAACATTATCCTACTTAAAAACAGGTTAATAAAAAAACTTATCAAAAGTTTTATTTTTAATTCCAAAATGAAACTTTACAAGTGTCACATACTTGATATGTGAAGAAAGCTATAGGTAGTGATATCATTGTGACTGATTCTTATTGATTACATTGAAGTGGCATTAGGCCTTTTGGATTCTTCAGATCTTTTTTTTAGAATGCTCAGATTTTCAACTTAATAAATGTATAATACTTATAGCAGTTTTAGTACCCCCTGCCCCCATATCTCAGCTACTCCAGGGTTATCACAAATAAATAAAATATCTATGCAGTTTCAAGGCAAATCAATTAATGCTCCCTTCCACCTAGATTACCTCTGTATTTACTGTAGAGAAATTCTAGATTGCCTATTGCTAATAGTTTTTAAACTTGAATTCTACAGATGCCATCCCTTCAAACTTTAAAAGTATTTCTTCTATTTATTCTTTTATATTCCACTAGGTATTCTTTTCCAAAATAATTTTATTTCAATTAAAAATCTGCTGAATCTGAAAAATTATACTTGGGCATTCCTTGGTACTGCTATCCAGATTGCAAAATGATAGCACTTACATGCCAATCTTCCTGAGCCTTGGACCTATGGCATCAATTGTGGTAAAACCTTTCTCAGCTGTTTTTCACAATTCTTAACTTAAAGGTTAAGAGCAAACCTTTAACTTTCTCTTAAATTAATTTTAGGCTAATAGACATATAAACTTGATTCAAGTTTTTGAGTCACATATATATATATTTTCCATTTCATCAGTCATGTTTCCTCATCTTTTACACTTGATGGTCAATAGCAAGAGCAATTTTCAGAGGGTGTATCATCAATCTTTTCCCCTCACTTATTTTTTTATTATCATTATATCCATACGCATTTTCACTGCAAACATAAGACTTCTTCTAAGTAGGGCTTTAATCACTCACTACAGTATACTTAATAGACATGTGATTTTAATGGGTTAAATAATAAGAAATATGAAAAAACAAGCATAAATATAGCAACCATTTTGTGGACTAATAAACAACTTGATGCCAAATAAATTCCATTGGTAATGTTAAGATTTGGCTACATACATAATTTTGTATTGATTAAATTTTATAGGTTTAATTTTATAAATTTAGGAATCTCTGCAATCACAATTTTAGATAAGTAGTATATTTAGTTCTATGGGAAAATCCCTATCATAAAGAAGTTTATAATCAGTGTACTCTTTCCAATACTCCTGTTATAGCTAAAAATAAAATTAAAGTGAAATGCATTAGATTTTTTATATTAATAGACTATAAAAGTTGAAAGTAAGATTAGAAATATTCCTTTCTTGTGAAATAGCCTTGTAACTCCCATTTTGGTTACTTTACTAACTCATAACTTGAATTATTGGTTAGAATGTCCTTGAACAGTGCCCCAAGTAAAGACAATTTGAATTATCTCTGCAAATACTTCCTGACATTTAAACATTGATCATGTTTTCACATAACAGAGCACAATGGGTTCTGTCAGATAAACACCCACATCAGAAGTTCACCATTCCTCTTAGAGGCCTATATTTTTATTGTCTTGTGATTTTAAAACAAATTAGAATGTCTGTTGTTTCCATTTTTTCACTTTCCTGTGAAGGTTCTGAGAGATTATCAAGACAATAGAAATAGAAGCAGGATTGTGGTGTTTTCTGCAGTCTTGGATACAGCATCCATTATAGAGTTAATGGCATCTTAGAGAACTCCCAAAGAGACCAGATTTACTTTGTACCCTTTGTGTATATCTTTCTCAAATTATGTTAACATTAATCATCAGTATTAAAGTGTACAGACAAAAAAAAAAAGAAATACATATAATGCATACTCATAGTGTCCCAGTCTAAGTAACATTTGGCTGCTCTCCCTTGCTACCCATAGATCAAAGGGGCAGGGAACTGGTAGAAAGACATTTATTTCTGAGTTTAAATCCAGGGAGCAGAGCCTGACTTGAGATCTTTCTAAAATGATTCTGCTCACCCTTCAGGTTTTACAGTCTGCTTTTGTAAGTCCAGAGTTGTTAGTACCTATACATTAGCCACATGACCAGCAGAGCATTGTATAGAACTTAAGTTTCAGTCCCATTTTTCAATAGTGACATTTTATGGTCCAGACTCCCTGGTTCCAGGTACAAGAGGTATCCCACAGCTTTTATCAATAAGGCCCGCTAAAACATTAATCAAGCTTGCCATAGAGTAAAGGAAGTTTACAAGGTCCAAGACCTCATGTATTACGCTGAAGTTATACAAATCACAAAACTTACAATTATGTTGATACAAAGGTTATGCAAATCACAAAACTTACAATTACATTGATACTATACTATTCAAACCTATGCTTCCTAAGAAAAGGGAGTAAATGGGGATTTACTTCTTTCAGTTTATTGGGCATAGTCTACAGAGAAGTCAAGGATCCCCTGAAGTTACTTATTGGGAGTGTATAGGAGATAAGGGGAAGCCCACCTTTTATTAGCTCTCAGAAATGCACAGGAGTGCTTGGACCCTTGCCATGCTCTTCTCTGGGGTCTGTGGCAATATGGACAGGCATTACTGAGTCTCTGTATCAATAGCTGGTGGTATCTTTGCAAGATAAGTGGGTAGTGATTTTAAAAAATAAGGAGGACTTTCTTTTGGAATAAGTGACTATCAAGAATATATTGGGAGCAATGTACTTCCAAGAAAAGTGTAAGTATTTTGTTAATTAAATATTTGTTGATTATTACTGTGCATGAGGAACTATCCCAGGTGGAGGTTAAGGAAACTCTTCCTTTTTCAGGAGTCTAGCAGGAAAATGTAACAACCATGCAAATGACCACCCTTCAGAGCAGGATCACATAAACTATTCTGGGGATAGAGAAGGAGAAACCACTTTTAGTGGGAGTTGATGGTAGAAAGAATTTATGAAAAGCCTTTGCGTGATATTTTGAATTTGCTGCAAAGATAGAGGTAAGACGGAAAGGCATATGCAAAGTCACAAAGGTGTAAAAACACAAAATGTTTTCAGTGAATAATTAGTTAAATTGGGTTGTTAAAAAGTGATGAGACTTCCTTGTAGCATGACAGCCAACTAAACAAATTATTTCCAGTTCATCATTAACCCCACTAAAATACTAAGAAGAAGTTATCTTAAAAAGCATAAATGCAAAAGAGCGTGAGAAATGACTATGAGAACAGCAAAATTTTGCTATAAAGCTCCCAGGGTTGTAATTGGGGTGACAATCAAAGAAAACTAAAAACTGATGTGTTGTGAAGGGTTACAAGGTGTCTGAAGTAAGTCTCTAACACTGAAAGACCAAAACAAAAAAAGGCTTTAAAAATTCAGGCAAAGAGTAAAATAAAACTTGAAAAACAATTAATATACTTGGAGAAATAAGAAAATAATCCTTGAAACAGAGAAAGAGGACAAAAAGCATTTTTAAAGTTTTGTAGGAAGGAGAGTCCTAAGAGACAGTAGTGAAAAGGCCCACAGGATCCGCCTTGCCCTGAGCCTTGAATTTCAGGTATTGAGGAACCACTGAGACATGGGGCAAGTGGTGACATGATGCGTTTGTCTTAGGATCATTAACCTGGAAACAATACAAAGAGGGAAATGAGGCAGAAAGTTGACGAAAATCACTTAACAAAAGGAACCAAGAGTGTAAATTCCAAAAAGGATAGTAAGCATTTAGAAGGACACACTTAGAAGGACACATTTTTCCAAAGAAAAACTTACCAGGAAATGAGAAATACATGGATATGTAGACAGAAAAAGTAGAGGGAGTTAAAGTGTTGAGAGTTAGTAAGATCTGAGAGTTAACTTCAGTGTTATGTCTTTTGCATTTGAAGTATTGGTGAAACTGCAGATAGAAATACTTATCAACCAGTCTCTGAAGATTGAGAAGTGAAGAGTAGATTAAGGAACGCAGAGGTCGTTGGTCATTGCAGAGAGCAGCGTGAGTGGAATGGTGGGAATGAAACTGCTGGAATGGACTGAAAGGTCCTTGTGAATAGGAACCAGAGACAGCAGGGACAACACTTGCTAAGAGTGTTGCCACAGAGGGGTGACAGCTGGCAGAGAGTGAGTTCAAGAGAAAGTTTTTTTAAGAAAGAAGGGAGAATTTCTGTCTTATTTGTATTTTCCAGTTGGGTGGCAGAAAGCATCTTAATATCAGATTTTACAAAATTCTGTCATGGTTTTTATAAATGATCATAAGGAACAGACTTGCTTTTCAAAATGCACAAACTGTCCACAAACAACTAAATAGCATGTATACTTTAAGTACATAAATAAATATATATATATATATATATATATACACACATATATTAATAATACTAATTAGTTTCTGGTTAGTAATGGCATCATGGAAGAAAAATTAAATCTATACATTTGGTATTTGTTTATTTTTTTACAGTCTATCTTTTTTTTTAGATTAAATACAAACCATATTTTAGGTCTTGACAAGAAACAGTATATAAATGTAAAGACAAACTCTAGCTTCTTGCAAGAAGGACCTAAAAAAAAAAAGCATAAATTTGATAGCATCTCATTTTCTTAATCAAGGTAGAGCACTTTGGTTTGCTTTTTTAGGAACAAAAAAGTATAAACTATGCAAAATTCATCATTTTATTAATTACTTTTCTGTTCCCATCATTAGTTAAGCACTCAATTTTCATTAACAAAAATGATGGAAATAATTTAATTTTGAACCACTTGAGTTTTGTCACATTCATTCACATATTATCCTCATGTAATATATATGATGGAAAGCTTATTGGTGAATGGGTATCTTATTTCAGTGGGCTCACTAAATCTTGAAATGAGATCTTTTAGTGCCCCAGTGGCAGACAGGCCCACCCGCTCTCTCTGACTTTAAGGTGCTCAAACACTTCATCCAGAAATCTGCATGACATTGTCAATTAAAGCTGCAAACTCAACTATGAACAGAAAGGCAGCTGGCCTCTAGTGGGAAAAATCAGTTTAAATGTTTACTCAAAAAGCATTTAATTGTGTTCCTTTAATAATGAGTTCCTCTTTAGGTGTATTCATGTCAGGAATAGTTAACAGGAAAAATGAAAGATGTGTGTGTAATGCTTCGTAGTTACGAAATAGTTTTTCCATAGATTCCTTTTTTGATTGATCATTATGATTACAATATTGTTTCAAGACTTTTAAAAAAGTGATATTCAAATCATAGTATGGGACAAAAGTCAGTATGTTCCATTTACAGGATGATCATCTTCTCTTATTGTTGTGTTTACATCTTCTCTATTGCCTGACTCCGTATCTCATTTAATCCTTTATTTTAATGCTGTTTAAAGGTCTCTATCTCTATTGCATTCAGTTAGGCTTTTTTATTTTTAATGTTTTTTTTTCTAACTTTCTTGTAGTCTATAGTTAGAAATTCATAAAATTTATCAGATTAATTCATGGAAATTAATTGCTCTGAGACTACTCAAGCACCTTGCTTTTATGATTATTATGATTATGATTATGATTATTATTGCATACATCAAAATGTAATATTTTCCTAGCATGTGACCATCTCTCCTACTAGACTAGAAGTTCTTAAAGACAAGAGTCATCTCTTACTATCTTTGGTTGGTTGATAGTTAGTCAGCATGGTGCTGTGCACATAACAGGGCTCAAGTTTTCACCTAACTGCTATATATGAGCTGCATGTTTGTGTTGCTCAAAAATTCGTATGTCAAAATCCTAACCCCAAGGGTGATGGTATTAGAAGGTCAGACCTTGAGAGGTGTTTGGATCATAAGGGTAGTCTTCATGAACAGGATTAGTGCCCTTATGAAAGAGAATTTTTTCACCCCTTCCCCAGTGCAAGAAGGTGCCATCTGTGAACCAGAAGGTGGACACTTGCCGGACACCAAGTCTACTGGTGGCTTAATCTTGGACTTCCTGGCCTCTGGTACTATGAGAAGTAAATACCCAGTTTATAGTATTTTGTTATGGCAGCCTGAATAGATTAAAACACTAATCCTAATCAAGGATCTATATTTGACATCTGTGCTTTCCTAAACAAGTGATTAAAACATTTTAGACTGTGACAAAGATAATTTTATAGGTAATAAAGAGATAATATGCTTATTCATTGTTAATTTTAATGAATTTTACATTATACATGTGCACAATTACAAAATGATCCCTTGATAGGTATGTACTATCATACATAAAGATTATAAATCATTATAATTTAACCTGAAACGTTTATAATAAAGAATATGAAAGAGGTTTAACTATGAAATGTAACCTTCATTTATATAACACGTCTACTTTTAAAATTATATGTATATCCAATTTTGCTATGTTAAATAATTGCTTTCAGTGTCTGTTTTGGTATTAGTGATGTTTTGTTTTCATGTCTACATCATTTGAAAGCAGATTCTGTGTATCAGCTTTGTTTTTATTGCTTTTAAACTTTCTGCCATGTAGTTAATTCATCTAAGGGAATACTCACAATTATACATTTTAATATAAAAAGTCCTTGGAAAGATGAGGAAACAGGTACAGAAGAATTTATAGCACTTATATAAAATTACAAGTTTGGCCTATGATTGAGATTGAAGATGGATATAGGTTTTGTGGGATTTGAAGCTTATATAATTTGGGAATTCCACTTTAAGAAAAGGAGTATAAAATTAGGTAAGACATTTAATATTAATTTGGATCAAGAAAAGAAATTAAGAAGCTGACAAATACTGAAAATATAATAAAATCCAGAAAATAACATTATTAAACTGTCTCATGGCCATCTACAATATTTCTTTCTCTATGTTTATTAGCTGCACATCCCTTGTTATTTGCTTCATAACAGTGCCATTTTCTATGTAATGCCATTTTCTGTGGAAAACAAAGACATAATCAGATTCCCTGTAACATGGTTGTTGAAAACTTGGTTTTTACTACTGTCATTTTAGAAACTTTCCTTCAGCTTCACAGCTCATCATTGGTATCGCCACGCCTTTATCCATTCTTCATCTGCATGTCCTTGCTCAGGTCATATAAGCCCCTTGATGTTTCCCAACCAACAAGCCTCTGACCCTCCATCATCAGTAATGAGCTGACTATGAAGCTGGGTCATTGTGGTCCTTAAAGCAGGGAGCAGAACTGTGACCCTCTCAGATCCTTCTCTTTGGGCATCCGGAGTCTGGGGCACAAGCTAATGGGGGCAGTGCTGGCTGCCCACTGCTCTTTCCCCAGCCCCAGGATCAGAGTGTACAGGTGACCTAACTCCAGTGTCCTGGCAGATAGCCAACACCAGAGAGGGGCATGGTGAGACTTGGAAGGAGCTCATACAAGTGGGGAGCCTGGAGTTTAAGCATCCTTAATTTCACAATCTGTGATCCTGCCTCTGGCAAATTCTTTGCAAAAATCCACACATTGTTTTTCTTTTTACTAAAAGTCTAAAATATTTTAATTGGCCTAAGTACAGTAAGTCCCCTACATATGATTGAATTCCATTCTGAGAGCACTTTCTTAAATTCAATCTGTTTGTAAGTCCAACAAAGTTAGCCTAGGTACCCAAGTAACACAATCAGCTATATAGTATTGTCCTGTAATAGGCATATAATGCTTCTCACACAAACAATACATTAAAAAAACACAAAAAGCATTTTAAATCTTACAGTACAGTACCTCGAAAATTGTGCCAGACGACATGAACTAACTTATGTGACTGGACATGCGAACACAAGTTAGCATTTTTGAAAGTTTGCAACTTGGAGGTTTGTATGTAAGGGACTTAACTGTACTCAGGTAAAACCCATGACAGTAAATAATAAGTTAAAGTAGAGTTTTGTGATTCACCTGTATCTCCCCAAGCCACATCTCCCTGGAGTTATGATAAGCTAGCATTGAATCAGCAAATGGTTCAGTGTTCTGCCACACATTTGCACAAAACATGATCTCTCTTTAAGTGTCTCTTGAATAGTTCATTATCTGACTCACTTTGCTCCTTCGTGCCATCCATGTCATGGTGTCTTTCTCCATTCCTGGACATGCAGTTGCTTGTATGGCTCGCAGACCTCTGTGTGTGCATCCCACACAGCCTGTGACTTGGTCAGCTTCTGATGTAGGCCATGTGGGGGGACATCCAGCTAATTGATAGGACCCCTCAGCCACTGCCATTTCCAATGACACTTTCCTTCTGCACTTCAGACTTCCCATCATGCCCTCCCCAAATCTGCTAAGCCTTAGGCCAGGTACGCCGCCCATACTTTCAGGGCTTGCAGACTTAAGCAAGATATTGTTTATGGTCAAGGTACTATTTAGCAGCATCATCATCCTCCTCATTTTATTATTAGTTAACCACAGCCTTCTATCCTTAAGATCTAGGCAAAACTGACCAAGCAGACCCCTTTGAGTCCTGGGATTTATTATTTGGTGCATATGATTTCATAAGGAAATATTTTTATTTTGTACTTTTACTATAAAGATTTATCTAAAGTTTAATATTAACATATTCTGGAGCATCTTGAGGAAGACTGTCTAATGACCGGATCCTGCCATATGGTTCAAGTGCAGATTACCTGAACGTACATTCACTATACTTGCCTGGAACTAACGAAAAAATAAGGAACCTCTCTCCCTCTGTTCTTTTTTGTTTCCTATTTTTATTCCTTCCTTCTTCCTTTCACCACACACTTGCAGTGAGCACATATTTTGGGCCAAACACTACTTTGGTCCATAAGTATATAGTTGTGAACAACAGATGCAGTTCCAGGCCTCACAGAGCACACAGTCTGTATATACAGAGTATGCATTTACAACAGCTGCAGGCAAGTAATTTCGTAGTTTGCTATATGAGAGAAGGTTTTTCAGTTTTGAGAGAGGAAATGTGTGTGTGTGAATTGAGTTGTTTCATGGTACATGGAGGCAGAGCTATGCCAATCTAAAGGAAATGTGTCAGCATGATCACTATGGTGTCAGTTTTGACTTTGTTTCAGTGGAAAGATTCTGGGCCAGATAGAGGGATTTGTACTTTTTCTTGCTTTTCATACATGATTTGGGAATTTGTTTTGCTTCTGTGGTAACATAAGTGTTACAAGCCTAAGGAATGCCTGCCTAGTTGTTATATGGTTTATTCATTTTTATTTATTTAACAAACATTCTTAAAGCACACATAACCTGTCAGGCACTACACTAGGTGATTTGCAAAACCAACTTATTTTATTTGCACATATTTTAGTTACATTATGGGTAAAAATACTTCAGTACAAACTTGGAGGTCAAGAGGAATACATTATTTTTGCCTTTATGAGCTCACTCAAGTTTGAAAAACCTTGTTGAAGATGAGGTCCCTGGTAAAAATGTAGGCACTCAAGGAAATCTAAATAGCAAATATTCAAATGTATTCGCTTTCCCCAACAAAAAGGATTTTCTTGTCACAGTTTTTGGACCAAGACTGTTGATTTCCTTTCAAGAAGTTCCTTGGTTCCTAGAAGAGATAGTTGCATGGAGCAGCATGCCTGTGAGCCTTCCAACAAGCCTGGGCCTGTACAGATGCTCAGAGGAAGCCTAATGAGGTTGACTTTTGAGGTTCCAGCACTATATTAAAAAAAAAAAAAAAAAGATTCTACTTCTTGAAGGACATGGGCTTTAGCAACAGTGATGGGTTGATCTGGTTACAAGGAGTCTATAGAAAGTATAATCTAATAGTTACTCTCATTACAATATTGTGTGCCTGTCATACTTTAGCAAGCACATTGTAGAGGGAGAGAAAATTTACTGTTCCTTTTATATGGACTACCTTTTACTCCTCTGATCCTTCCTTGGTTTACTATCAATGCCTTTCAAATATCCTAACAACTTCACCAGAATTCAAAATTTTAAGCCATCTAAAAAATACCATAATAGATGGTCTTGGAACTTGGATGCCATGGAAGAGTTAGTCATGAGCAAACCCAGTCCTCCTTCCCTTAGAATAAGTATTAAGAGTATTTATTTTTACATGCTAATAATGACTAAGAATGTGACTTCAAGATAATATTTAGTCTATTTCCAGTCTAGGGAATAGCAGGAACTCTTATTTCTCCTCCTGCCTGAAACAACTTTAACAAGATGTATGAAACAATAGCAATTAAACCATTAAACATCAAGCAATGAAGGGTAGTGATCCCCAAGAGAAGGGAGACCAAATGAGGTGAAACCTACAATTGCCTCAACTTATTGCCTGGAAAGAGTCTTCAGATGGTAGAAGCCCTGGCAGGGCATAGTTGTCTCCCTGAGTTCAGGAGATGGAGCTTGGAATTCAGGAAAGTAAAGTCAGTTAGCATTTACAGGACAGAGTATGACAGAGGAACAAGATGCACAGAGAGAACT
This sequence comes from Carlito syrichta, assembly GCF_000164805.1. Taxonomy (NCBI): domain Eukaryota; kingdom Metazoa; phylum Chordata; class Mammalia; order Primates; family Tarsiidae; genus Carlito; species Carlito syrichta. The sequence goes on from NW_007247208.1 coordinate 600,502, forward strand.
CCCTCTCAAGTGTTGAGTAATGACCAGTGCATGTATCTGAGGAAACTAGCAGAGTCAGAGAAAAGAAACACCTGAATAGTAAAATGGAACAGTGGCCAAGGTTCAACAAGGCAAGAAATAGTTCCTACTCCCAATAGCCTGAGGCAAGGGCATTGATAATAGTAGTAAGAAGGGTCCTTTAATACTAATGGGAGAAAATGAACCTCAGTAAAATGCCAATTAGGATCACCAAACAAAGCTTAAAAGCAAAACCTGGCATGACCAAATTAATCCCAAGTATCCCAAATAAATTAATTATGTTCCAGATAAATTTTGAGAATATTTTTAGGTATACTCAAATTTTCAGTATATTAAAAGTAATGCCCAAAATGTCTGACAACCAGTAAAAAATTATCAGACATACAAAGAAGCAAATAAATACAACCAAAAATTAGGAGAAAAATTTATTCATTGAAGCTGACCCAGAAATTACACAGGTAATAAAAATAGGACATTAAAACAGTTCTTTTGACTGTACTTCATATATTCAAGGAGCTAGAGGATTCATCTTGCATGTTAGTAGAGACTTAAAAGATATAAAATGATCCAAATAAATCTCTAGAGGTGGAAATTAAAATGTCTGAGATTTAAAAAAAAAAACACTGGATGGCATCAAAGTCAGATTAGATATTGAAGAAGAAAAGATTAGTGAACTTGAAGATAGTCATAAAAAATATTCAAAAGGAAGCACAGAGAAAAAAATTAAGAAAAAAATGAAGATTGTTTGTGAACTGTGAGACAAATAAAAGTGACCCAATATATATGTAATTCAAGTCACTGAAAGTGAGAGGAATGGTAGCTAAAATAATTGAGGCTAAAATGGCTTAAGAATGTTCAAAGTTGGTAAAAACTATAAATTCACAGATCTAAAAAGCTCAGTAAAACCCAAGCACAGAAACATCAAAGCCTATTTAGTCCAAGTGTCTAAAACAAGTAACAAGGAGAACATCTTAAGAACAGATATTGAAAAAATATGATGCATTATATACAAAGGAAAGAAGTATGATATCATATTTCTTGTGGGGGAAGAAATACTGTCTAAAAGACACGGGAGAAACATCTTTGAAAAAAAAATTATGAACCTCTAATTACTTACCCTGAAAACAATATTTTCAAAAATGAGGGTGAATTAACAGGTTGTTTTCAGACATACATAAGTCAAAAAAATTTCTCACCAGCAGACATTTACTAAAGAAATGCTAAAGAAGTCCTTTAAGCAGAAGGAAAATGATTCAGTGGAAACCCTGGGTCTCCACAGAGGAATTAAAAGACCAGAAATTGAAGTTATAGAGTAAATTTACTTTACTTTTATAATTATTTATAATTCTTTTAGATAATGTCTAATATTTTCTAGTTATTTAAATATTTTAAATTAATCTACTGTCTAGATAAAATAACAAGGTAGTGAGGTTTTAAACATATGTAAAAAGTAAAATCTGTGACTATACTAGCATAAAGAACTACAAAGGAAAAAAAGAAGTTTCTTATTGTAAGGTTTTTATATGCTATTCATGATGGGTAGTATATTATTGTTGAAAGTAGACAGTGATAAATTTAAATTGTTTACTTTGAATCTGTAAATCAACCACTAAAATAACAATAAATAATTATAGACAATAAGCCAAAAAGAATATAAAATATACGAATACAAAATTATTGGCTGGGTATGGTGGCTTACACCTGTAATCCCAGCGCTTTGGGAGGCAGAAGTGAGAAGATTGCCTGAGACCAGAGGTTTGAGACCAGCCTGGGCAACTTGGCAAGACCTTATCTCTACAATTAAAAACAAAAAAGTAGCTGGGTGTGGTGGTGCACTCCTCTAGTTCCAGTGACTTGGAAGGTTGAGGCAGAAGGATTGCCTGAATCCAGCAGGTTGGGGCTGTGGTGGTCATGATCATGCCACCGCACTTCAGTCTGGACTACAGTGAGACTCTGACTCGGAAAAAAAAGAAAAGAAAAGATAAAAGAGGGGAAAAAAAGTCTTGAGTAATCCAAAGGAAGGCAGGAAAAGGAGACAAAAGAACAAATGGAATTAAAAACAAAACATAGCAATATGTATATTTAAACCCAACAGTGTCAATAATCATATTAAATATAAATGGCTTAAAAACATCCATTAAAGGTAACAAATATCAGATTGGATTTAAAAATAAGACCTAACTATATTCTGCCTATAGGAAACCAACTTCAAATGTAAAATCATGTAGGTTAAAATTTAAACAATGGAAAAAAATGTGACATGTGAACACTAATCAAAAAAAAGCTGCAATAGCCAAAGAACATCCAACAAAGTGATTTTCAAAACAGAATATTATTACAAATGAAGAGGGTCATTTCAACATAATAAATGGAACTGTTTATCAAGAAGACAACAATTGTAAGCACTAAGCAAAAACTGACAGAAATACATGGGAAAATAGAAAAACCTACAACAATAGGGATTCCAACACCTATTCTTCAATAATAGATAGAACAAGCAGAGAAAATATCAGTACGGATTTAGGCAATATAGACAATACTTATAACCCACTTGATCTATTGATATTTATAGACCATTCCATCAAGCAACAGCAGAATGCACACTCTTTTTGAGTGCACATGGAACATTTACTAAGATAGATCAAATTCAGGGCTAGCATAATTGTTCATCAGCAAGTGAATGGATTAATGAAGTGTATAAAAGCAACAATATTATGAAAGCCAACAGGAAAACAAATCTCAATTATTATAACCAACATTCACTATTGAAAACAATTTGAAATATGTGTTGATTCAAACAATCTTAGCTAAATTGCATTTTCTTTAAATGGAGTATAAATAATGTGACCTTTTAAAGAGTAAAATCTAAGCAGTGTGAGATTTAGTCAGCTGTTATTTTTAGAAAATTTAAATTTTAGATGGTTTCTCTTTATAAAGCATAGAACTTTCTCTAGAAGTCAATTTTAACATGGCATAAACTTTATTAGAAAGTTAAAGTAACTACAGCAATACTAAATTTAGCTGGTACAGTTTATGCACTTTTCTGGTTTATTTAGATTATCTGGTTGTGCAACTAAATTGGAGTTACCAACCTAAGAGTGATTTCAGAAAAAAGTGTTCTGGGAAAATGGACCATATCAACTTAATTCAGAGTTTTCTTTTATCTTTGTTTCTTTTTCTTTTTTTGAGTCGGAGTCTCACTAAGTCACCCAGGCTGGTGTGCAGTGGCACGCTCCCGGCCACAGCAGCCTCAACCTGCTGGGCTCCGGCGATTCTTCCAAGTAGCCTGTCTTCCAAGTAGCCGGAAGTATAGGAGGGCGCTGCCACGCCTGGCTGAATTTTTTTGATTTATTGTAGAGATGAAGTCTCACCAAGTTGCCCAGGCGGGTCTCGAACTCGCAGGCTCAGGCAATTCACTCATCTCAGCCTCCCAAAGCTGGGATTACAGGCTGAGCCACCAAGCCCAGCCAATTCAGAGTTTTCTATCCCAAAGTTTTATTCCAAAGTTTCGGCAAATCAAAAAAAATTTTTTATCAAATGATTTTATGGAAGCAAAGTTTTAGGAAAAATATTTTAAATATTAATTTTAATGGTAATTCTAAGAGCTTATAAATATTTTATCTAATATAATTCTTACAAATATGTGAGGTAGGTATTATTATCTTAATTTTACAACTGAGCAAATCCAAGCTCGCATGTTTTAATAACCTGTCAGAAGTCACACAATTACAAAGCAGCAGGAAATGGTCTACTGAATCCGGGTCCACTTTTTTTCATTTCATGATGAAAATAACACAAAACAAAAAATCACCTAAATTCACACCAAGAAATAACTATTAAATCTTTTTTTGTGATTGATAAAATATTGCCTTAATTGAAAAACAAGCTAACTAAAGCTTGATATCATGAACAATTGAACATATAAAGAGGATAAAAGGAAGGAATATTTTATTAAGAATATTGATAAATAAAAATTTGCATATTTATAACAGAAAATATGTTTGCTTAAAATAAAAATAAGGGCATTTGAGCCAAGCCACAATTTCAAAGTAGCACCATCTTACTAAGACAAAATATATTCAAGTTTTAGTCAATCATTGACTGGGAAAATGAGTGATCATTTTTGATTACACAAAAATGTATTTTCTCATAATATTTGGTAAGGATTCTTCCATAAATCAATTTCTCCCTCCCCCTTTTCCTCCCCCTTCTGTTTCTCTGTCCCTCTGTCCCTCTCTCCCTCTCTCCCTCTCTCCCTGTCTTTGTCTCTGTCTATCTCTCTATCTTTCTCTCCTGACCCTCTCTCCCCTCCATATGGACACATATGAACTTCTGGCAAAATGGAATCATATTATAACTGCTGTTTTTCATTTATCATTATGTATTGGCACCTCTTTTCTCTGCCAGTAATTAGTTTACATTATAATTTTTAGTGGTGTTTTGGATTCTACATTTAAGGAGATCATTTATTTAACCAAATCTCTATGTAGGAGGCATTTAATAGTTTCCCTCCATCTTAAAATGTGCTATGATGATTATTTTGTACTTACATCTTTGTGAACTTTCTAATTATCTCATTAGTATAAACTCCTGAAAGTATAATTGCTGCATAAAAGGATATTAACATTATACATTTTGAGGCCTATTATGAAACTTCCCTCTAGGATTGTACTTGATCTGGAGTCCCTCTGACAGACTAGGAGTATATGTATTTTCTTTATACTCTTGCCAACAATTGATATTATAAATGCACTTTTGACAGCTAGTTAGGAGAAAAATGGCATCTTCTTGTGTTTATATGAATTGAATAAGGGTACTATATTTCATATGCTTTGTTTCCTTTTAAAATATATTTTACGCCGGGCTCGGTGGCTCAGCCTGTAATCCCACGCCTTTGGGAGGCTGAGGTGAGTGAATTGCCTGAGCCCGCGGGTTCGAGACCCGCCTGGGCAGCGAGACCTCATCTCTACAATAAATCAAAAAATCAGCCGGGGTGGTAGCGCATGCCTGTAATTCCGGCTACTCAGAAGGCTGAGGCAGAAGGATCGCCGGAGCCCAGCAGGTCGAGGCTGCGGTAGCCGGGAGCAGCCACTGCACTCCAGTCTGAGCGACAGAGTGAGACTCCAACTCAAAAAAAAAAAAAAAATTCAAAAAAAAAAAAATATATATATATACATATATATATTTTTTACTCTATTATAAATTTAAATAAATTGGTCAAGTTTCTTAAACATTTTATTTGTTTTACTATAATAATATTGACTCTACAGATTAATTAGGTGAAAATCACGAACTATAATACCAAGTTTTCTCACAGAATAATAAGATGAAATGTCGTAGAACAAGAAATCTTTGTTTCTTTAAGTCATCCTTTGTCCTTCAGAAGAACTTTGTTATTTTTTCATTTAAAAATATAGCAGGAACTCACTAAACTTCTTTTTCTCCTGAGTAGCTTTTCCTCTTGCCCCGTTGTTAAGCATGGCCGTGTAACTAAGTCCTAGCTAATGAACACTACTTCCGGCCCTTATTGTAATACTCCTCACCCATGGTCACCCTATTCCAATTTCTTGATCTCGTCTGAATGGAAAGGACAAGGCAGAGTCACAAGATGAAAGATCACATTAAAGCCTACCCATCAAAAAAGGATACCCACCTAGGATCTTTTTTTTTGAAAGCAGGATTTATTGAGAGGACAGAAAGGCTCCCATAGTGGGAGGGGACCCAAAAGGGTTGCCCCACCTTGGATTTTATGTGATCAAAAAATAAGTTTTTACTGTCTTAGGTCACTGAGGGCTTTTTTGTTGTTGTTGATGTTTATTTGTTTTGTATGTCATAGCAAATTGTGTTTGCCTAATAAATAAATTCAGAAATTGGTTCTAGGAGAGGAATGATGTCATAACAAAAACCTAAAGCAATTGGGCAGCAGGGCTGTGAGAAAACAAACATAAAAGACAAAACAATATTGGTGTTCTATGAAATAAAGACTGAACAATCCTGATATTCTATGAAATCAAGTTGTTTTAATGTCAACTGTGACAAGGGAAGGCAGACTTAGTGTTTACTGAGCCTGTGGCTCTAGGGAGATGTTTGAAAAGGCTCAGAATGATAGTGTATGTTTGCTTCTTTTGGTGCCTTCAGCAAGTTATTACTAGAAAGAGGTGAGATCAGATAGGAATTGACTAGTTTTCAAGCATAGAAAAAGGAAGATAGAAACTTTTCAGTGATCAAAATCCTTACAGGTCTGGAAAATCCAGCTGCTTCTACACCCAAATAGTAACAAATATCTGTGAGAAACTTCTTAGCTACAAAGGCCCAATAAAACTTCTCATTTGAAAAACTGACTATCCCTACAATATAATTCAGATTATATATACAGATTATATATAGACAGTATACATATATACAGATTATATAGAGACAGTGTCCAAGTTATGTCTATGTGTGTGTGTGTATGTCACACACACACACATAGACATACATATATACACACACACAGGCATACCTTGGACACCCTCTCTATATTTACATATATATATAGAGAGAGAGAGAAAGAGGGGGCAGAAAGAGAGAGAGACAGACAGAGAGACAGAGAGACACAGAGAGAAAGCACTTTCCCAACAATTTTTTCAATTAGCCTCAATCATGTTGAGAGAAGGAGTGGGTGAGAGGGTGAAGAGAGAGAGAGGTAGGTAGGTTCATGGAGGCAAGGAAGCAATGAGACATTAATTTGGGAATCAGCAGTAGAAAAGCTCTCTAGGTGTGGTTATAAGTATGTAAAATTTTCCAGAAACAAATAGCTAAATAGATGTATTTGGGGATTATTATATCACCAAAGAATCCATGAGTTAAGACTAATAAAGCCTTTGATTGTTTATTTCTGACACAAACACTTGGATCTTTAAACTTGCAAGGTAAGAAGCAAAATTGAAAGCTACATGGCTCCCAAAGAAATCCATGGACTGTATAGGATATCCCATGTTGGATAACAAGCAAGTAAGACATTCCTGGAGGGTAAGGCAGGACCCATGGAGGAAAGTGTACAAGGCTGCTCCCTCCAGAGAGCTGGGTTACATCCCAGTCAAGGAATTTCTCTCACTACCATGACAGAGAGATCCCATAATGCCTTTCTTTCAGGGCCTACTGTATCTCTAGCATTCCCTTTCCTAAATGGAAGTGTTTATTATGGTTACCTGTCCTGTTCTGCCATTGTATATTGACATACAAGGGGGCAGGTAAGTTGCCTGTTGAGTTCATACATCACCAGAGCATATCTGAACTAATGAAGAAGATAAAACATGCCTTAGTGATCCTCAATCTTGAGTTTTATATAGTGCCTGGGTGGGATTTTGGTTTGTCTGTGGAGACTGACTATAACTTAAGTGTAAAAAGAGTAAACTGGAGATTTGGAGGTGAAACTGGTGGACTGTAGAGAAGACTAGTTAGGGTCTGGCAAAATGTGCTATCTCCTGTTCCTGAGCACACTGCTAGACTACATTTCCCAGCCTCCCTTGCAGTTAGCTGTATCTATTTTACTCAGTTTTAGCCAATAGAATGTGGAATTAATATATAGCATTCCTAGTATGGTCCATGACAACCTCACAGGGGCAGTCATCCCTTTTCTCTCTTTCCTATCTGCTGACTTAATAGAGAGAATTCCTAGTATCTGGAGAAGGATAGAGCTGTAGTGTAGAGGAAGCTAGTTTCCAGAAATGACAAAGTAGAAGGTAAAAATATCTGCTTTGGACTTTGATCAGAACAAATGCAAATTTAACAGATTTAATGCAATGAAAGTTGATTGGGGGGGTCTTGATTATTAGAGTAGCAAGTGTTTTTTTACACTAGCACAATTTTTATTTTATTTTAAATTTCTGTTTCTCACTTTTTGATGTTTTGGAAATTGTTATTGTGAATCATTCAAGAATCCATTATAGAGTTATACATTTTCCAATTGCCATGTATCACTTAGGTTTAACTTAGACTTCATTACAAAAAAATCACATGCATTGTTAATGGAAAGTGAATCTAATATATAGTACAACAAGATGTATATTAGTAATAATTTCCAAATTACATTTTAAATGAAACAAAAATGCTGCAGTTTTGCAAGTAGAAATACTGAAATTTCTGCTATGAGTAATCGTTTATACTAGGAAGGAAAATAAATATGTGATCTTCCCTTAGCTTTTGCATGATAGCAGAGAAGTAATTGATATTAGGTTATTCACTTATGGGTAGCTCATCTGTGTTTTATTTCTTACCCTGTCAGATTGAGAAGACCTACCAATTTTATTAGGGCTGCTGATGTACTCTGTACTTACAGTTTTATTACCCGTTGGAGAAGCTACAAAATATTGGCAGTCTCTAATAACGAACCTTTTATGTTTCCTTGTGTCAGCAAATCTTTTAGATTAATACTCTGTGTTTGACTGATGGCTTGTACTGAGCTTTTGTTTAATGTTTTAATTTCTCTTAACATGTGAAAAAACTAGCAGGAGGTCAAACATATACATGTAATCTAATACAAATACACACACACACACTCATCCACACACATGGTTGTCTACTTTTTTCCTAGGCAAATGTTTGTATAAAGCTGTTATAAATATTTGCCTATGAATATATAATCAGCATAATGGTATCCATAGTATTAAGCTTGCAAAATATTTTTTTTGAACAGAAAACACAAGATTTAAAAATAATACAAACCTTATGTTCTGGAGTTCAAGTTAAAAGGCATAAGAATATTTGTTTCTCAATTTTTTTGAAAACTATTAAAGCTAACTCAATGTCAATGTTGGACCAGTTTAAAAAATAATAATAGGCTTAATGTTTTAGAGCAGTTTTAGGTTCACAGCAAAACTGAGTAGCCAAAGGTACAGAAAATTCTAAGTACTCCCTGCCATACCCATGTACAGCCTTTCCTGTTGTCAACATCCTCCACTAGTGACACATTTGCTACAATTGGTGAACCTACATTAACACATCATTATCCTTCAAAGTTTTAGTTTACATTGGGGCACAATCTTGTACATTCTATGGATTTTGATGAATACACAATGACATTACTCATAATTATAGTATTCTCCAGAGACTTTTTATTACCCTAAAATACCTTTGTGCTCATCTTTTCATCCCTCCTTTCCCTTAACCCCTGGCGACCCCTGACCTCTTTACATCTCCATAGTTTTTTTCTTTTCCAGAATGTCACTTGATTGGAATCATACAGGATGTAGCTTTTTAACATTGGCACCTTTCACTTAGTAATATGCATTTCAGTTTCTTCCATGTCTTTCCATGGCTTGATAGGTCTATTCTTTTACTGCTGGATAGTATTCCATTGTCTGGATGATAACAGTTTAGTATCCATTCGCCTACTGAAGGGCATCTTGGTTGCTTTCAGGTTTGGCAATTATGAATAAAGCTGCTATACACATCTGTGTGCGGGTTTTTGTTTGGACATAAGTTTTTAATTCGTTTAGGTAAATTCTAAAGAACATGACTTTTGGAATGCAGAGAAGAGATGTTTAATTTTGCAAGAAGCTGCCAAACTGTCTTCCAGGATGATAGTTACATTTTGCATTCCCACCAGCAATGAATAAGAATTCCTTTTGTTCCACCTCCTCACCAGCATTTGGTGTTGTCAGTGTGCTGGATTTTGGCCACTTTGGTAGGTGTATAATAGTTATTCATTGTTTTAATTGACATTTCCCTGTCGGCATATGATGTGAAACCTCTTTTCATAGACATACTTGCCTTCTGGGTATCTTTGGTGAGTTCTCTATTCAGATATTTGACCATTTTTAATAAAGTTGTTTATTTTCTTATTTTGAGTTTTAAAGGTTCTTCTTATATTAGAATAACTATCATTTATCATATGTATCTTTTGCTAATATTTTCTTCCAGTCTGTGGCTTGCCTTCTCACTCTGTTGATGAAAAAAATGTTCTCTGATTGGGAATTAAACCCAGACAAAAGCTGTGAAAACAATGACTCCTAACCACTAGACTAGAGAATAGTCACCCTGGATTTTTAAAATCTTGGAATGATAATTTTAAAAGATTAATTGAAGTAAATATTTGGTCTTTTATTTTGTTAAAAACTTTAGATATGTCAATTATTTCCAAGGAGTCTAAAATAATAAAAAAGATGTTTCTTCTCGCTTTTGATCATTGAGTGAGGTGGCAACTAACTGACTCTTAAAAGCTTGGAGCAATTTTCAGAATAATTGAACCTTGGCTGAGCTTTGCTATAATCATTTTTACAAATATTTCTATCAGATAGTTATTAGTTCCCATAACACTAGTCTTACTGAAATATATATTTCTTTTATTTAGTTTTTATAGCATAACTATATTGGTATATCAAATATTTGAACATGCCATTATTATAGGGAACTAACAATTTATCTTTTGAAGGGAAAAATCAAAGATGATTTGATATAAATCTATAATCATGTTGATTTTCAAGGCATATGTTTCACTAAGGAGCATTTTTTTTTTACAGAGATGGAAAGGAATGCTTTCTGCCTCACATAATTCTTGGATTAGCTTTAGAATGAGGCTTCTTACACCATATTATATTTAGCTAATAGATTAATTTCAAATCATATAAATATCATAAATCAATTTACATATACTACTTTAATTACCATTTCCCAGTATTGTAATAAAACTGGATCTCGAATAGGCTATTCTTCTGTGTGTCTGTGTAGAGAGATTCTAATTTCATATGATTTTTTTTTTAAAGCAGTAAAGTGTATAGAAGTGATATTCAAGTGTTTTTAGATTTAATATGTATTGGAAAACAATCTTTGTTCCTTTGTATAATGTTAGTATAAAAGAAATGTGGCTGGATTGGTAATTCTGTATCACTCAGGAGATGACTTTAAAAATATAGTATCTTAAAACCAAATAATTCAGTCAGGCATGCTCATAGAGTTTATAAGTTCTTGTATAGTTTTTCCTTCTCTATTCCAATTATGATATTCTAATGGAGTGTTGTATTGTTTTGTAGCAAGTTTTCTCCTTCACATATTTTTTCTTATCCATTCCATATGTAGTTAATTCTTCTAATATTTCCTCATAAATCAATCTTTCTGGGTTCATTAATCACCTCTACTGCCCTTTTATAATCTTATTGTATATATCCCTTTCCCCAATACCTTGTAAACCTGATCTTCTCTTTGCAATTTATTTTACAATCTTAAGTAGGCTGAAGATATAAATTGCTTTTCAGAAGAATGGCTCTGTAACATTAAAATGTCGCTAAGAGTGGTCTTATCTAGATCTGGGTTGATCCTGCTATGTATCAAAGGACAACTTAAAGCCAGAAGAGATCTGAATATGTCTTTTAAATTACTTTGCAATTCTAAAATATAGTTTCATTTGACTGGATAATGCAAGTAAAATGACAATATTCATTGCTCATGAAACCTCGGTTCTGTATTACTGTGCATTGTCCAGGACATTTTCCTAAAAGAGAAACATATTTATTTAGAGATAGCTTTCAATCGGCACATTTAAAAAGTTCAAAAACTTAACATTACCCTTGTCTCCTCTTTTCTTCTCTACACCACAAATAGGTCTTTAAGTATGTCAGAGCAATGTCATCTTCTTATATCTGCTATTTTCCTGTTATTTTAAACAATGTATTTATAGATTGACTGATCTTCTAAAATGAAAACTCCAGGAGAACAGGGATCTTATCTGTCTTGTTCACTCCTAAATGCCTGGAACCTGGAACAGCAAATGTGCAATAAATATATATGTAACGATGCAGTGAATGTCACTTGTCTTTGTCTTCCCTTTCCATTTGTACCATCATGACCCTGTTGCTTTTTACCTCTATCCAGATTATTTAAAATAAATAGCATTCCTTCAGTTTAAATTTCACCACTCAGTACTCTGTTCTAAAGAAGATGGGAAGTGCTGAAGGTAATGTTTTAAACAAGGACATGGAAAGATTTAGAAGGGATGAATTCCCATAACATTTGGGGTTCAATCCCAGCTGGAAGCAGGAGCGAGTTGTCCTTCCTTACAAACACAGGAGCTGTTAAGTGTGTAGATGTGGTGGTAGGAGCCTATCAAGTTTCTCTTCATGTTGTTTCTGTTTTTCAGTGACTAGGAGCAAGAACATTAGCTGTGAATGTGGATGGAGAAGAAGTGTTGGAGGTTTGAGGAGAGCACAAAAGATATGAAACAGCCATCCATGTGAGCACTAGACTGAATGGAGCAGAGAAGTGTGGCGCATATGGTGGTTTTGCTCCAGCTGCATATAGCGGCTTAGGTGTTAGCACAGGGTTGACAGATTGGTTGACTCAGGCAGCATCTGCGAAGCCCAACAAGCCAAGGGAGGACCAACAGAGTTCAGGATGAGAACAAGGGAGAGATTGTACTGACTGACCATGACTTTAAATGGGGTCAGACAGGAAGTGCAGAGGGGAGTATGGGGTAATAAAGAGGAGGAAAATAATTTGATTTTTAGGATTATTATAGTGCAGGTTTTAGGGTTAGGGTTCATAGCAATTGAGCTAGAAGAATAAGAAATGGTAGTCAGAGTAGGATACGTGAAGTTTGCGATTAGGGACTGGCTGCAATTATCTGTAATAAACCTGGTTGACCAGGATTCAGGTCAGAATCATTGAAGGAGAACAGATGAAAGAACTTGAGAGACCAATGCACAACTATCTATGCAGATGTTGAAATGTTATAGAATAGTCTAGAAGTAGCAAGGAAGAGCAGGCAAACACTGTATCTCTAGTTCCAGTGTTATGTTTGGAGATAAAGCAACCAATGCTTCGGGGGAGATAGAATTCTTAGGAAAAAGTCAGGTTTCTGTTAGAACCAGAAGGTGAAGACAATTCTGAGATGGGGAGAGTAGGTCAAAGGTTTGTTTGATGACTGAGTGGCAGAGGTATAGAACAAGGGTTTTAACATTTGACGAGAATGCAGGGATGGGTTCAAAAAGAGACTGCAGAACCTTGCAGGAATCAGAATGCATAATGAAAGGCAACCTAGTGTTATGCTCTCTTAGTACTAAAGGACATGTTGACATTAGTCTGGATGGTACTGATGCTGAGGTGCTGGTTGTCCATGAATGTCAGGAGCAGCGGGCCTAAGCTCAGCCCCTCGAATCCTGCAATAGAGAAAGGGCAGTTAAGGGATGGTTGATCTTCCTCCTGACCCAAAGGCTCTCTTTGGACACATGTACACTGGTAAATGTGTAGTTTATTTTTACCACCACAGTCCATTTTCTAGAAATGCTATAATTATGTATTCATTCTACTTGTTAAGAATTGTTATATTTTCTTCCCCTTTTTAGTCTTTTATAGACAATGCTGTGAACATTCTCATAAATATCTCCTAGTATACTTTCTTATTGAGAAAGAAAATAGTCACATTCTTTCAGTAGATGCCTAGGAATACGACTGCACGGCCACTGGGTCTATGCATTTTATATGTGCAACTTTACTAGACTATGTCAAATGTTTTCCAAAGTGGCTGTATCAACTTACACTAATTAGAAGGAATGGCATTTCCTGCCCCTCCGTAGCTTCTCCACCACTTTATAAGAATGTGTTTGTCGTCTGTCAGCATGAAGTTTGTTGTTGCTGTTGTTTTTGAGGCATGATCTCACTCTGTCCCCAGGCTGAAGAGCAGTGGCAAGATCATGGCTTACCATAGCCTCAGCCTCTTGGGTTCAGATGATCCTTCTGCCTCAGCCTCCCGAGTAGCATCATCATGTCCGGCTAATTTTTTTTTTTTTTTTTTTTGAGTTGGAGTGTCACTTCGTCACCCAGGCTGGAGTACAGTGGCATGCTAACGGCCACCCCAGCGTCAACCTGCTGGACTCAGGCGATCCTTCCGCCTCAACCTTCTAAGTAGCCAGAACTACAGGTGTGGACTACCACGCCTGGCTAATTTTTTGATTTATTGTAGAGATGAGGTCTCGCCAAGTTGCCCAGGCTGTTCTCGAATTGTGGGCTCAGGTAATCCCCTCACCTCGGCTTCCCAAAGTGCTGGGATTATAGACTTGAGCCACTATGGCCGACCCCGTCTAATTAAAAAAAAAATTTTTGTAGAGACACAAGTTCTTGGTATATTGCTTTAGGTTGATCTCAAACCCCTGGGCTCAAGCGATCCTTCCACCTCAGCTTCTCAAAGTACCGGGATTACAGGTGTGAGCCACCAATCCCGACCAAAGATGTTTTATTCATGTTCCAATTGCACCTCTGTGGTTGATAATAATATTGAGAATTTTTAATATGTTTCATTGACTATTCTGTTTTACTCTTTGGTTGAGTTACTATTAATTGCCTGCTTTTCTTTCTTTTTTTTTCTTTTTTTTTTTTGAGTTGGAGTCTCACTCTGTCGCCCAGACTGGAGGGCAGTGGCCGCTCCCGGCCCCCGCAGCCTCGGCCTGCTGGGCTCCAGCGATCCTTCCGCCTCACCCTTCCGAGTAGCTGGAATTACAGGCATGCGCTACCACGCCCGGCTAATTTTTTGATTTATTGTAGAGATGGGGGTCTCGCCTGCCCAGGCGGGTCTCGAACCCGCGGGCTCAGGCAATCCACTCACCTCAGCCTCCCAAAGGCGCGGGATTACAGGCTGAGCCACCGAGCCTGCTTTTCTATTGGGTCATTTTTCCTTTCTATTGTTGATCTGTTGGAGTACTTATTTGCTTTGGATACTAATTTTTTTGTCAGTTATGTTTGTATATATCTCTTCTGAGTTTGTGGCTTGTCTTTTAATTTTTTTAATTGTGTCTCTTGATGAACAATCATTGTTAATTTAAATATGGACAAATTTATTAATCTTTCTTTTATGGTGTGTGCTTTTTACTTAACTTCCTTGAGAAATCCTTCCTTACCCAAAAAGGATACTTTTTTCCTGTATTTTTGTTAATATTTGAATTTTTTTGTCTTTATTATTTAATTCCTTTAATCACACAGAATTGTGATTGAGTTTTATGTATGATGTCAGGTGACTATGCAACTTTACTTTTTTCAGTAATATATATAATTGCCCCAGCACGATATATTGAATAGCACACCCTTTACTCATTTATCAGCAGAGTCACCTCTACCATATGACCAAAGTAATTTATGCATTAATTTGATAAATATTTGTAGAACACCTATTCTGTACCAGTCACTATTAATCTAACAAGGAATAAAACAAACAATAATTCCTTATAGAGTTTGTAATTTAGTTCATATAGGAAGGTAATAAACAATAAGCATTAGACATTGATTCTGTCGTTTGGTAGAAGGGAATGGAAGAGAAAGTAGAGCTGGATAAGGAGACTTGGAGTCAAAGGTGGGGGACTTATGTTAAATGGAGTGGTTGTGGTAGGTTGCACTGAGAAAGAGAGATCTGGGGAGACACTTAAGGGAGGTGAGAGGATTAGCCAAGCAGCCATCTGGAAGAACACTCCAGGCAGAGGCAACATCCAGCGGGTTCCCTTGGGAATATCCTGGTATGTTCCAAGGAAGCTAGGGTTGGTGCAGCATTAACTGTGATGAAAGTAGGAGAAGAGATGGAGGATAGGTGAGGCTTTGTAGGTCATTGTATGACTCTTCTTAGAATGCTTATCCTCTCTTTTTCTCTTTTTTGTTTACTATTTGGTCATTTTGAAACTAGTTCTGTTTTAACTTGGGAGGAGTTGATTCCATTGTATTCTACCCGGATGGCTGCCCTGATGTCCCCACACCTATTAATATGTCATCCATGTTTTCTCCCTGAGTTGAGGTCTACCTTTGTTGTTTATTAAATGTTTGTAATTATTTAGGCTATAGTTGGAGTCCTCTTCCAATGACTTTCTGTTATACCTGTACACACTGATTTCTTTTTGGAGATTTCCTAACTAATATTGTTTATAATTAGATATAAACTGTAGAATCATCTTCTCTATTTCTAAACAGAGAAACCAGGTTGTATTTTTATTGGGGCAGATTTAAGTTATTAAATTCATTGGTCATTTCATGATATGAGATGATATATAGTCTTACTATCTCAAAACATTGTGTTTTCTAATTTTTTAAGTCTTCTGGGTATCTTTCAATTATATTCTAAGGCTTCTTCCAATAGATCTTGCACATTTCTTATTAAATTTTTCCTATGCATTTTATTTTTTGTTATCAAAATTGGGATCCCTTTTGGCTTACTGACATCTTCTAATTGGTTGTCACTTTTGCATATAAAAACCATAGGATTCTGCGTCTTAATTTTGCATGTGATTACCTTACTAAGTTTCTATATTGTCAACTTTTAGTTTATTTTCTTGAGTCATCTGGGTATATAATTGCACAATCTTCAAAGATTACTATTTTATCTCATCCTTCTCCAATTTTTTACCTCTTTTTTTCTTACCTAATTATATTGGCTAGTACTGCCAATACAATATTAAATAATGTTAAATAATGCAGGCAATATAGGACATCTTTATCTTGTTCTTGACTTCTGTAGATTTGTGTTGTATTTTTTCACGTGGTTCTGAGATAGAAGGTTTTAATTTTATTTTCTTGGTAGATTTTTGTTTGTGTGCAGTATTTCTTTCATTTTTATGGTTATCTTTATAAAAATTCTAACTGCATATAACATCTATAATAGTTTATTTTTCGTATGAGAGTTGTTAATTTTCCTATATATTTCTCCTTCCCTTTCTGCAGTATCATCTGATTTTAGTAAATAAAATCACTTTCCTTAGTGTTTACATTTGTCCAGTTAAGTGTAATTACATGCTCTAAATGCTGTCCTTTGACTCCCAGTGATAACAGATGAAGCAAAAAACAAATTTCTACCTCTCACTTTTTTTCTCATGCTCTCCCTTAATTTGTGTTAGTTGTGTCATTTGCATAGATATATATCATTTACATTGTATACTGTCATCCTAAAGCCGATGCTAAATTATGAGTTATATAGTTATTTATATTAATGCTCAACACGGTCCTTTAAAAAAAAAGTTTCCCCAGTTATGTCTCAGGAGTCTCAAGTTTGTATTTAAGAAATTTCTTCAAGAGTAGTTCACAGCAATAATTTTCTTTGAATTTTCAAATTTCTAAGACTATTTATTTATAAACTTTGTACCTCAAAAGCAGTTTTCCTGGAAATACAGATTTTGGTTTACCTTTTCTTATGAATCTTATAGGTGTTTATCCATTGTCTTCTGGCATAAAATATTCAACTGGAAACATATAAAGTCATCCTGACTCTTCCAAATGACTTGATGTTTTTAAACAACTATACAAAAAAATCTCTTGCGTTTCATTCATGTGGATTCACTAATGTATGTTTTAGGGCTATTTTTTGCTTTAATTTTTACTGGACCAGAAAGATAATTTTTATTCTTTAAAAAAATTTTCAGGAAAAATTTCTACAGTTTTGTTCTATTTCAAGTAAGTAGCTCTTGTATTTTAAAAAGTTTTTTGAACCATATTTTAAAATAGTTGCCCCCCCATTGTTTTGAATTTCTTCTATGGGGATTGTAATTGTGATAAGATAGATCTCCTTTGCCTGATTTTGTTTCTCTCTCACATTATTTACCTGTATCCTCTGCATTTTGATAATGCTCCTTTTCCCTTTTCCTTCTTTCCATTTCATCTTCACATTTATAATCTTTTATTTCTATTTGTTTTAAGAGTTCTGCCATCTTCTGTTCATCTTTTCCTCATATAATACCATCTCTTCTCTTTCATAATTCTTGAATTTCTGCTTTTTGGTCTTCTTCCTTAGAAGTGGTCATTTTACCAGTATTGAAAACTCTTGATAAGATATTTGGTTATAGTGTTTAACTCTGCATGATATTTTTAATCAAAGTATTTTTAAGTAGTAGGTTTTGCTGCTCTTTTATATGTTGTTTTCTTTGTAGTATTTTTGTTTTGATGCTGTGCTAGGTCCCATTCTAATACTCGTCATTGAATATGTTGGTTTTTTCCTAGATCTTGACTTGATGTAGGTTTCTGGGTCTTGGGAGAGGGTAGTGTCTTTCTAACCTTCTTAATTCAACCTCTTTCTCCCTCTCTGTTGTGAGAAAGAGTGATGGTTGCAAATATCATTTGCTAATATACTTATCTGGAGGCTTCTACCCCTGACTCTCTGGCCCCAACTGGATATGAAAGAACTTTTTGCTGGGAGCCCTATTTATACTCATTTTTGCAAACCAGAAACAAATTTTGCCCATCAGGGGATCTTCCTCACCAGAATTTTTTTTTTCTGGTATTTTCTATAATCTATCAATGATCTCTGTCATCATCCATCATATTTCATCTCTTTCCTTCCTCCTATATAACTTATGCCTTATGTTAGCTGCTTTTGGTGGTCATTGTTATCCATTTACAGTAAATGAAATGGTTTGTTTTTATTTTTATTCACTTCATTGCACATGTATGATTTCCAGAATAAAAAGAAGGGGAAATTTTTATAATAGAAATTGTTTTAACTTTTGTGATTTAGTACTTATTGGGCACCAAGAAACTAAGGTAGGCTGGGAAGGAGGGCATTTTCTCAACACCTCCTATATTTCTTTTTTAAAGTCAAGAATTCTTGTGTGCATTTATTCATATGTCATTGTATATTCAAAAAACAAAGATACAGTAATATATTTCAAAGGAAAGGAACATGAAAAAAACCTTCAGACTCAGGTAGTCCACACATGCACACATGTATGTGTGTGTAAATTACTTATACAAGTGCATGGCATGCTTCTATAAGATTTTATTATCTAATATTTCAAATCATTCTCACACATTCTCTTTAAATCATGGAATCATATGCATACATCCAAAGTAAACTGTGGGTATGCAAATAGAAAAACTTCTGAATGTAAAGAAAGCTATTGATTGATAAAGCTCTGGATTGGTGAGTTGTAAATGTTTGGTTAAAAATGCATATTTACTAAAAAAAAAAGAAGAAAAAAAATGAAAAGAAAAACACTTTGTATCTGAATAGTGAGGAAGGCATTGCTATCTTTATTGAGTGTGGACAGTGTGCTGTGTAAGTACACCTTTATTCTTTCTTCTCATTCCACATTCTTAACATTTCTTCCATGGTTGAATGGGCCATGGTGGGATAAAACCTAGCCTGACGGGAATCTAGTATTTCTTACTGAATTATCTTTCAGTTAAGTTGCAGTAAATGTGCTTTATATGTGTTGTACATATTTTTGTATATTTCTTTCTTTATTTGATCATTAGAGATTATAATACTAATCAGGGTGTTTAATACCTCTGTGTGTTGTGGTGACTTTCAAAGTACTTTATTTTAGGGAGAACTAGTAGAGTGATGGTAGAGCAAAACTCTTTTTTACCAGTATAAATATATTTTATTGTAGACATTTCTAAAAATTGTTTTCTATTAAATAACTAGTTCTTTCTGGAGAATATCGGTTTGTATCATTAGACACAAGGATTTTCAAATTTTCTATTAAAATATTCATGATGTATAAGAAGCAAATGGTAATAGTCACTTGACCTATATAAAAATAACGTTTTTACACTAATTATTCAGTAAGAAATAACTTTGTCGCAAGATACAGAAAATATATGTTTAGATATAAACTATTTGCCATCTTTCAACATTAAAGGTACTACAGGAGTAGAATATATTTTAAACTCTGGCCCATTTATATTCTCCTTTCACATTTAGCTCGTTCATTTCTGTGGCCTTAGTGTTAGGTGTGACAGTGTATTAGCCAAGCTGTCTTAGTCATTCAGGCATTTTATCAGTTCTACAAGACAGATGCTAAATAGCATAGTCCAAACTGAAGTCTCTGATGACTCGCAGAGACAAGTTGATAGCAAAAACCACACTTGGGCACTTAAATATGTGGCCTTTTTCTATATTTAACTGCAAGAGAAGGGCAACTTTTAAGTAAACTTTTTTTAGCCTTTAACTGTCAAGTTTTTTTTTTTTTTATAATTGCATTATTGCATCTCATTTTGTTAGGAAAAGCTGTCAATCTTTTATTTTCCTCTTACAATGGAGAATTTAAAGAACCACTGCTGCCTATTATTTTAAACAAAAATAATTTGAACAAAATTTTATTCTCTAACTACTGCTTTCAGGATAATTTTAGATTATAGAGACAATATTTTAAAATAAAATATTACTTCCTAGTGTGCTTCAGTTTAGATATAAATTTAAAATGACATACCCACAATTTACTCAACCATTTTGGGGACTTCTTTGTCTTACAGTTATTGTAAAAGCATTTTTTAAAATCAAGTGGACTATAAATTTACATTGTTGGATCCTAGCCTGAAAGAAGTCTGGTACCTATGAAAAGTAGGGGGGTTATTAACTGACAGAGCAGAGAAAAATAAGCCTTGAAATGCAAACCGGGATATGTTTCTATAGCACCTTTGGATATCAGTTAACCAAGAGTAAAATAAGAAGTCTTTGTGCTCTTTGAAGTTCCTATTAGCTCTAAAAAGTGTGTGAATTATCTGATAATGTTTGTTGAATTAATAAATACACGTGTTGCATAATAGAGGGGTAGAAAGGATCTTAGCGGTCAAGCTAGTAACATTGTTGAATCTGACATGGGAGAAAGCTGAGGTTCTGAGGGGTTCAATTATTTGCTCATGCTGCCTGACCCCTCATCCTTGTCAACCTGTGGGGTCTTCTGTATTGTGTGCGTCTTCACAAGCTCCTTAAATCTTTTTGGAAACAAAGCAAGATGTGCTGTACTGTCAATCAGAAAAGTTGGTTCTAGTACCAAAGTGTTCTAAATGTTTTAATTGAAATATTTGTCAATTTACTACATATTACTATCTTATACTGACAACACTGCTTATTTCTCATTTCACCAATGAGAAAAAATTCATTATGAGTTGGTTATATTTCTATAATCATCATATGGCAATGGTAATTTAAATGCAACTTTAATATATACAATATTAATATTACTTTTTATTTGTGTTGATATTTAAACTAGTCTCTGCAAGTATTTTAACCTAAATTATTTAATGTAAGTGTAACAGAAGCCTTACATTGTTAGTCAAATTTTTCCATTTGCACAAATGAATTTAAAAATAGTATATGTGGATTTTATTCTAAGAGATTTCACATAGAAGAGAAAAATGTATTGATATCATCAATAGAGAATTTGTAATTATAAAATTGGGGTAATAATAGATAATTATTTAAATATAAAAATACAGACAAATTAATTTTTTCTTAACCATTAATAACTACAAAGGTAATAAATGGACAAATGTAGGGAACAGAAAATATAATTATCTGGTAATTATTTCTAATTAAAATTGTACCAAGTTTAGGTTTATAGGAAATTACAGTATATTTCTGTCTGGACCCACTGAAAATGTAGGTACTTTATAAAGGTTAAGTAACATTTCCTAATGTTACTTAAAAGAATAATGCCTTCAAACCCAAGAAGTTTACCTTCTGAGTGTGCAGAATTATTTATGTCTTTTTGTGGTACTTATCACATTCTTATTTCTATTGCAAAATCTGGGGGATATTTTTATCTCTTCTCCTAAATAATGCATATCTTGAGGATAATGTATTTTAGTTTTCTTTTATCTACAATAATACCAAGACTAGTAACTTGTGAATATTCGTTATTAAATATTATCCAGTAAATGAATGATAAAGGTAAAATCTATTTTACAACTAATTTTTAAACTCTGCTTCTAATAGTTTAGTTTATGTGACTATAGGTCCCTGAATTCAGATTTATGGGTTTCTAACACTGAAAAAACCTATTCTTTACTTCACAAGTTCCTCTGGCCATTTTAGATAAGTGTGTTAGTTATACATATATCTTCTAAAATTCATTCCGGTTCCATAAGTGATTACATAATTTATGAATTCTAGTGTTATAGTCCATCAATTTTCTTCTCTCTCCCCATTACCAATTATGATTAGCTTTGCCCTTCTTCAGCAATCACACCTTGCGAGCAACTCAGATTTTGACATCCCATAGGATAGACTGGTTCCTATAGGCTGTATCTGTTTCTGCCTTCATATTTCTCACTCATTCCTAAATGCATTATAGTCTATCTTATGCCATGCCACTATTGCTTTCTATTTTTCAGATGGATACTTTCAGACCTCCTCTTAATGACTCTCTGTATGATTAAATAATAAAAACAAAAAATTTGTCTCTCTCATATATTGATTTCTATGATATCCTTTCCCCATTTTCTAGCTACTGTTCTACCTAGAATACCATTCTTTGTATTCTCTTATAGAATTCATTTATTGTTCATGATTTGGGAATTGTCTTGGGTTCTCAGCCTTTTTCTCACTATAATTTCTCCCTTTGGGGAAAGTTGCCAGTTTCCACCGACTGAACCTACCGCTTGATCACAGCCAAACTTTATCAGTAGCTTACATTTCCCCGGTAATCTCTATTCAGAATGTCCAACTGTCCAATGGCTACTCTAGTTGCTAATACCACAGGCATTACAAGCTTAATGCGAAGGAGAACCTAATTTCACTGCAGAGAAGAGTAGGGTTATGGTGCTGAGTCCTGAAGGTGCTTAGGAGTTTTCAGGACAAAAGGAAGGAGGAAAGAAAGTAGTGAAGGTGTAAGGGAGAATTACAGGTTGATGAAATAGCCAAATCATGGAACCCAAGGAGGAGCAGGACATATCTGAGTTTGCCAGCAATCTAATACTTGGGATGCCTGTGCAGGAATGACTAGAGAGATCAACAGTCAGCTTGCAAATGCCTTTGTGTAGTGTGTCAATGAGAAATCATTTATGGGTGTTAAGCAGATGAGAGATATGATTTAATTAGTCTATTAGAATATTCATCATGCAGCACACAGAGGAATGATCTAGAGAAGGCAAAGCTGGAGGCAGAAAAAGCAAATAAAGACAGAGCGACTTTCCTACAAAAAAATTAAAACTTTTGAATGCTAAATAAATAAGATGGAAAACAAAGATGATAAGGAAATATTTTCAGTAAACACAACCAGTATTTGGTACTTCAATATATAAAGAGCTCATGTAGATTAATATTAATGTGGAGAGACATGTATATGTGTTCCCAAAAGTATATCTATAGCCTGTATACTAAAAAGAGAAAAGGCACACCCTCCTTTGTTAAACTGTAATCACTAATGAAAGCTGAACAATAAGGCCTGACCTCTTCTTTAATTAGCAAATAATTTTATTAAAAATCATAAAATACACAAGTTTTACCTTATTATCTCATATGGGGGACTCTGAAGAAATAATTTAAAATGTGTCAAATGCCTGAAATGTTTATACAATGTAATAACAATAGACAAAAAAGGGAAATAATAGAAATTCTAAATATAATTGCAAACAGTTAGTAGAATATTGCCTTAGCCACAAACAAATGAAATTTTCGTACCAATAGTAAAATCAAAACCTATTACAGTAAGTAAAATATACATCAAATAGAAAAAACATTAAAAAATATAAAAATATAATGGTTGTAGTATTATGTTTTTGAAGTTTAAAAGGGAAAGCACACAATTGTCAATAGGTGGTAGAATTATAAGTGATTTAAGATTTTCTTGCAAACACTCTGCAGTTTCTTTTTGTTTACATGATTTAAACAAATTAACTATTTGCAACTTTGTCATCTTGAAATCTAAATTCTGTTTCTGCCTCTAGCTCTTCTTGTTCAACCAGTCACATGCCCTAGATAACTGTTCTTTAGATTTTTACCTAAATCCAACCATCTAATTTTTTTTTTTTTTTTTTGAGTTGGAGTTTCACTCTGTTGC
>NW_007247208.1:624398-658601 GCF_000164805.1 Carlito syrichta
CCTCAGCCTTCCAAGTAGCCGGAATTACAGGCATGTGCTACCATGCCCGGATGATTTTTTGGTTTATTGTAGAGATGAGGTCTCACTGCCCAGGTGGGTCTCGAACCCGTGGGCTCAGGCAATCCACTCACCTCAGCCTCCCAAAGGTGCAGGATTACAGGCTGAGCCACCAAGCCCGGCTAAATCCAACCATCTAAAACAGTGACTGATGACGTGTCCTATAGAGACAAAATCTCTTTTCTACGATTTGTTAACACTGTGATTTCCAGCAGGTTATTTCATCTCTTTGATTTCTTTGTCTGTAAAATCATTTCATATAATTTTGTTGAAAATTAATACCAATAATATTAGTAAAACCAACTCAGTATAGGAGGATTTTCTTATTATTCTTGATGTTACCCTAGTTTAAGGCCTTTGTCACTTCTTGCTTAGACCACAGAACTAAGGTCCAGACTGCTCATTTTGACTCTTCACTCTCCTAACCCCAGGTCATTCTGGTAGATCTTGGCTGAATAATCTTCCTAAATTAATGACCCAAATCACTTGAAGTTTTCCCTGCCTCCCACTGTTACCTATAGTACTTGATTTTTAAAGACTCCATAGTATGTCTACCTGTATATTTAATATTTATTGAAATACAGTCATGCATTGCTTAACAACAGGAATATGTTCTGAGAAATGTATCATCAGGCAATTCTGCTGTTGTGCAAACATCATAGAGGAAACTTACACAAGCCTAGGTGGTATAGCCTACAACACACCTAGGCTATATGGTATAGTTATTGCTCCTGAGTTATAAATCTGTGCAGTATGTGACTGTACTGAATATTACAGACAATTGTAACCCAATGGTAAGTATTTGTGTATCAAAACATAGAAAAGGTACAGTAAAAATAATATTATAATCTTCTAGGACCATTGTCACATATGTGACCTGTCTTTGACTGAAGCATTGTTATGTGACATATGACTTCAAATATAGGTATACCTTTGACAATATTGCAGGTTCAGTCCAGACCACCATTATATATATATATATTTTGAGTTGGAGTTTTACTCCATCACCCAGGCTGGAGTGCGGTGGCACATTCACAGCTACTGCAGCCTTAACCTGCTGGGCTTAGGCAATCCTTCCATCTCATCCTTCCAAGAAGCTAGAACTACAGGCGCACACTACCATGCCTGGCTTATTTTTTGATTTATTGTAGAGACAAAGTCTCACCAAGTAGCCCAGGCTGGTCTTGAACCCCTCAGGCTCAAGCATTCCTCTTGCCTCGGCCTCCCAAAGTGCTGGGATTACAGGCTGAGTCACTGCACCCGGCCCAGACCACCACAATTACGCAAATGTGACGATAAAGAGAGCTGCGTGGATTTTTGTTTCTTAGTACATATAAAAGTTATATTTATGTTATGCTGTCCTTTAAGAGATGTATAATAGCATTATGTCTGACAAACAATATACATACTTTAGTTAAAGATAATTTATTGCTAAAAAATTCTAATAACAATCAGATCCTTTTCTGTTGATGGAGGATCTTGCCTCAATGTTGATAGCTACTGACTGATCAGGATAATAACGATTACTGATGGTTGTGGTGGCTGTGGCAATTTCATAAAATAAGACAACAATGAAATTTGCTGTATTGCTTGACTCTTTCATGAGAGATTTCTCTGTAGCATATGATACTGTTTGATAGCATTCATGCTCAGTAGAACTTCTTTTGAAATTGGAGTCAATCTTCTCCAATCCTGCTGCTGCTTTATCAGCTAAGGCTTATGTTTTGTTGTCATTCCAACAATGTTCACAGCATCTTCACCAGGAGTAAATTCCATTTCAATTATCCACTTTTCTGGTTCATTCATAGGAAGCAGCTTCTCATTACTTCAAATTTTATGAGTTTGTAGCAATTCAGTCACATTTTCACTTCTAGTTCTCTCACTATTTCCACCATATTATTTGCTCTTACTTCTTCTATTGAAGTCTCCAACTCAAAGTTATTCATAGGGGTTGAAATCAACTTCTTTTAAACTGCCATTAACATTGATGTTTTTACCTCCTCTCATGAATCACAAAGGTTAATCGAATTTAGAATAGTGAATCCTTTGAAGAAATTTTCTTTTTTTTTTCTGGTTCTTATTTTTTTTTTTAATTTTAAAGATGTGGGGTACATTTCAGGGTTAGGTATACAGATGTTCATTATGCAGGTACCCTTGTTGATGAAGTGTGCCCCCACCGCCCCCTGCAGGCAGTTTCCCACTACTGCCAATCCCACCCCTCCTCCCCTGGCAGTTTCCCACTACTGCCAATCTCTTTCTTATAATATTATGATAATTGTCCAAGGTCCGCTTATGAGTGAGAACATATGGTACTCTGTTGTTTCTGTGATAGATCACTCAGTATTATAGACTCTAAAGGTTTCAATTTATTTTGCCCAAATCCATGGGAGGAATCACTTTTGCTGGAAAATGTAGCCTTTCAAAATGCATTTCTTAAATAATAAGACTCGAAAGTCAAGATTACTCCTTGATCCCTGGGCTGCAGAATGGATGTTGTGTTATACATCTTCAGCAGAGCTCTTGGGTGACTATGTGCATTCTCAATGAAGAGAAATATTCAGAAAGTCATCTTTTTTTTTTTCTTTTCTTCTGAGCAAGTAGTTCTCAATGGTGGACTTAAAATATTTAGTAAATTATGTTGTAAACAGATGTGTCGCCATCCAGGCTTTGTTGTTGCATTTACAGAGTACAGGTAGCATAGATTTTGTGAGATTCTTGAGGGCCTTAGGATTTTCAGAATGGTAAATGAGATTGGCTTCCCCTAACCAGAGGGTCAGTCTGTCCTTTTTAAAATTTGAAAGCCAAGCATTGACTTCTCTCTACCTATGAAAGCCCAGTATCTTCTCATAGAAGGTTGTCGAATCTACACGGAAAATCTGTTGTTTAGTGTAGCCACCTTCATCAGTGATCTTAGCTAGATCTTCTGAATTACTTCTGCAGCTTCTCCATCAGCAATTGCTGCTTGCCTTGCAGTTTTGTTATGGAGGTGGCTTCTTTCCATAATTTCACTAACAAACCTCTACTAGCCTCAGACTTTTCTTCTGCAGCTTTGTCACCTCTCTCAGCTTTCATAAAATTGAAGAGTTAGGGCTTGCTCTGATTTAAGCTTTTCCTTAAGAGAATGTTGTGGCTGGTTTGATTGTCCATCCAGACCACTAAACTTTCTCCATGTCAGCAATAAGGCTGTTTTGTCTCTTATCATTTGTGTTAACTGAAGTAGCACTTTTAATTTCCTTCAAAAACTTTTCCTTTGCATTTACAATTTGCCTAACTGTTTGATGCAGGAGGTCTTTTGGCCTATTTTGGCTTTCAACATGCCTACTTCACTGAGCTGAATCATGCCTAGCTTTTGATTTAAAGTGAGAGATGTATAACTCCTCCTTTCACATGAACACTTAGGGGCCATTGTAGGGTTATTATTTGGTCTAATTTCAATATTATTGTGGAACTAGGGAGACCTGAAGAGAGGGAGAAAGAAGAGGGAATGGCCAGTTGGTGATCAGTCAGAACACACATTTATTGATTACATTTGTTGTCTAACATGGGTGTAGTTAATGTCACCTCCCAAAATTACAATAGTAATATCAAAGATTACTGATCACAGATCAGTATAACAGGTGCAATATAATAGTGAAAAAAGTTTAAAATATTATAAGGATTATCAAAATGTGACACAAAGACATGAAGAGAGCACATGTTATTAGAAAAATAATACTACAGACTTGCACAATGCAGGATTACCACAAACCTCCAATTTTTTTTTTTTAAATGCCATATCTGTGAAGCAAAATAAAGCAAAGTGCAAATAAAATGAGGTGTGCCTGTAAATATTTTTAACAAATAAAACTCATATATTTTTTATTACTATTATAATATATTGTTATATTATTAAGTTGCTATATTATTAAAACTTACTTTAATCACTTTACTTGGCATTATGAGCTTATTTTAGTTATTGCTGAGGTATCTCATCTTCTAATACTTCAAAATTTGCTTAATGTAATAATTTTATAAGCACTTTCCTGGTCATTTGGCGAGCATAGGTTTGCAAAATGTCTGGTGCATTGGAGCAATTACAACTGGCAAGTGAGGCAGACACTGAATTACAATATATTTCACTCAGAAGCCTGGACGAACCACAACGAGTTTAACCAGTCCTGGGACTAACTATCCAATCCTAAGTAACTCAGAGACAGTGCAGATCTTGCCCACCAGCTGCATAGAAACAGGGCTTTTATGAATCAAAATTTCAGGTTGAAATGGACACAAACAGCCTGGCTCGGTGGCTCAGCCTGTAATCCCGCGCCTTTGGGCGGCTGAGGTGAGTGGATTGCCTGAGCCCATGGGCTCGAGACCCGCCTGGGCAGCGAGACCTCATCTCTACAATAAATAAAAAAATCAGCTGGGCGTGGTAGCGCATGCCTGTAATTCCAGCTACTTGGAAGGCTGAGGTGGAAGGATCGCCGGAGCCCAGCAGTTCGAGGCTGCGGTGGCCAGGAGCGGCCACTGCACTCCAGTCTGGGCGACAGAGTGAGACTCCAACTCAAAATAAATAAATAAATAAAAGAAATGGACACAAACAAGACATTCATATCTTTGCATCTTATTGTTGTGGTGTTTTAGTGAGTTGACTAAATGGACCATTAGAATAACACAATGTAGATTTCCTGCTTGATATGAGTCTTTTTTCAAAAGCAGCTCCAGTTTAGGGTATAGAATAAAAATAATGAAAATGAAATTTTCAAACTATATGATGAAGACTTTGAGAGAGCCTCCTTCCTACCTATTATAATTAGTTTTGTGACCACATGACAGACACTGCGATCTAAGTCCTAAATTCATTGCACTGCATTCAGTAAATGTAGGCATACAAAGTAGTCTGTCATCTGTAGTCATTTCACACTGCATTCAATATCTTGGTTCCCAAGTGCTTTCAATTTTATTAAAAGCATTCTGCTGCGACATCCATTCTTCCTAATTGGTTTACAGATTGCCCCCACCATTCAGGCAGATCTTAATTGTATTTTCCCACAAATCTAGTTTGATTTATAGTTCCTTATTTGCTTTATATTATTTATAATAAATCATAAAATTCTTAAGGCATGAAATAAAATTTACAAAATTTTTTCTTCCACAAATGTAAAACTTATCTAAGGATTTTTAAAATAAGTATTTTGCTTCTTTTAAAATTTGTTGACCTGGTATGGTGGCTCAAGCCTGTAATCCTAGCACTTTGGGGGGCTTAGACAAGAGGATTGCCTGATCTCAGGAGTTCAAGACCAGCCCAGGTAACTTGGTGAGACCTTGTCTCTACAATAAATCAAAAAATAAGCCAGGCGTGGTAATGTGCGCCTGTAGTTTCAGCTACTTGGAAGGCTGAGGAGGAAGGATCACCTGAGCCCAGCAGGTCGAGACTGCAGTGGCCATGAGCGTTCCATGCACTCCAGCCTGGGCAACAGAGTGAGACTCTGACTCAAAAAGAAAAAAAGAAAAATTGTTTAGTCAAGCTATAACTATCTTTGTTGTTTCCAAAAATACTATCTTTATTACCATTCCAGAATTAATTATATTTCACTTGATTTCTCGTGTACAGATTTTTAGAATTATTTGGAATACATTACATTTCAAATATTAAAAATGTTATATCCTCCTATAAAGCTTAGATGGATACATATGTATTTGGAACAGAAAAAATATTATCTAGGGATATAGTGACAAAATATCTGCATAAAATTAGATACCTCCACTGATGTACTGATATATCTAATTGAGAGCTTTCTAGTTGGTTTTACAAATTACAACTTTTGAGATGCCAAGAGTTAATTTAGAATGGATTAATGGAAGAATTAAAAAATTAAAGTGTTTTAAAATAAGTAAATAGCAGAAATATAAAGGCAGAGGGTAGGAGACTCAAGAAAAAAATTTGTCACTGTTGAGCGATTACATATTGCCATGGATTATTTTGAAAAGTCCTCTTTTGAATAAGGACTTTCCATGGAAATGTAGGCATGGAATCATTTCTATAGGGGGCACATGAGAATTTAGTGAAAGAAAGAAGCATAAGTTATCTATATCAATTTGTAAAAAGACTTTTAGGCTTTCCTAGAGATGTGTTCATTCTTTCAAACGTTTGAACATTAAGAATTTTGAATTGAGAATCAAAGACTGGAGTATAGTAAGTATAAGAGACAAAAATAAAAGAGAAGTTGACTTTAAGAGAAATGCAAAGAAAAAGGGGGAAATGGATGATCTCAAGCAAATTTTGGTCAATTAAATAAATGAGAGACTTACTACCAACAGCAAAAAAAAAAACTTGACTTCAAGAAAAAGCTGAAAATCAAGCAAAAAAAAAAAATAAAAAACTTGACTTCCAGAAAAAGCTGAAAAGGATAGTTAGTGTATGCAAACAAAATATCTAAATAATGGTTGTAGTTGAGTTTTTTAAGTGAGTCATTGGAACTTTCATCTCTACTGGAATAATAAAGAGGCCTTTAACCCCTGCAGTGTCAGTGGAACCCTCATGGGAGGTGAGATTTCCATCCCACTTTGCAGTAATGAGAGACTTGTCTCACTTCCCACTGGAGTGGTATCAGAAGATACCTACTGGAAAGTCAGGAATTTTGGCACTGCCCAGGGTAATGAGGCCACCTCATCTATAATGTCAGTGTAGACAATCTGGGGAGCACTAATGAGGTACTCCTACCCCTTGCAACCAGGGAGGTGTTAATGGAAGCCTAGTGGGTTCTGGAATTTCCACCCTCACGCAGTATTAATGCAGCATTCCCTCATGTGGGATTAATAGAGGCCAAGTAGGGTACTGAGACCTCTACCCCAACTTGGCACTAATGAATTGACACCATTTCCCATATACCTGTAAGAGAGATGTCAGAATAAGCAAGCTAAAACAGACATTTTAAGATCCAGAGTCTCATAATATAATACACCAACTGTCCAGGTTTTAAGATAAAATCAGTAATCACACCAAGAATCAGAAAGATCTCAAAGCAAATAGAAAAGGCAATCAGTAGATGCCAACACTGAGATGATAAATGTTAGAAATGTTTAAACAAGAATTTTAAATTCACCAAAAATGGTTCAATGAATAATTACAAATGTACACAAAACAATGAAAAAGTGGAAAGTCTCAGGAGAGAAATAGAAGATCTAAAGAAGAATCAAATGAACATTTTAGAACTGAAAAGTACAATAACTGAAATTAAATAAAATAATGTTTGGGCTAACAACAGAATAAAGGGGACAGAAGGAATAACTCACAAACTTGAAAATAAAGCAGTGGAAGTTACCCAAACTGAACAACAGAGAAAACAGATTTACAAAAAACCCCCAAAAACTCAGAGACCGGTGCTTCCATAACAAAGAATCTGATATTAATGTCACTGGAATTCAGAAAAAGAGGATAAACAATTCAGACCTTAAAAAGTACTCAAAAAATTAATGAATAATGCCTGAAAACTTTCCCAATTTGGCAAGACACATGAACCTACAGATTCACAAAGTTGAGCAACATTCAGACAGGAAAAACTCAAAGACATGCATTTCAAGCATATCTTAATTAAAGTGAAGACTAGTGAAAAAGAACATTCTTGACGTGCTAAGAAAATAGTGACATCTTATCTATGAGGGAAAAACCATTTAAATGATAGCAAATTTCTTATCAGAAGTCCAAGAGTTAAGAGGGAAGTGGCATAATATTTTTTTAGTGCTAAAAGAAAAGAACTGTGAAACCCAAATTTTATATCCAGCAGAAAAAATGGTTTTAGGAATGAACCATAAATCAAGACATTCTCAGATAAAGAAACGCTAAGTGAATTTGTCCCCAATAGACCTACCCTAAAGGAATGCCCAAAGAAGTTCTCTTAACAGAAAAGAGGCAACCAAGGAAGGAAATGGAACATCAGGAAGAAAGAAAAAACATGATAAAATATGAATAAATACAAAAGACTCCTTGTCTTCCTAAGTTTTCTAATTATATTTGACAATTGAAGCAAGACATTATATGTGTTTGTTGCAATTCTAAATGTATAGAGTAGAAATATTTTGGACAATTATGTTTTATTAAAATTTTCCCTTTCTATTTAATTTGTTGAGACAGACAATTACATTATAAATAGTGGAGGATAACTGGACATATAGAGAGATAAGGTTTCTATATTTCATTTGAACTGGTAAAATAATAATACTAGTAGATATGGTAAATTATGTATATAATATAATGTAATATCTAAAAAATCACCAAAAGAGCAACATAATGGCATATACTAAAAAAAAAAAAAAAAATAGATAAATCAAAATGGAATTCTAAATATGTTCAAGTAACCCACAAGAAGGCAAGAAAAAGAAAATAGAAAATTTTAAAATAGAATAAAGAGAAAACAAAAAATTACGTGGCATACTTAAACCTTAAAATATCAATAATTACATTAAATATAAATGGTCTAAACTACCAATTAAAAGACAGAGATTGGTAAAATGAAATAAACAATGTCCCAATGATATAATCTCTACCAAAACAACAGCAACAACAACAAAAAGAAACCCAAAAACCTTATTTAAAAAATAATGTTACAGGTAGTATGAAAGGAAATGGAAATGGAAAATGATATATGAAACAAATACTAATAAAGATCTTCAAGAAGAAGCTGAAAAGCCAGATATGGTGCTGCATTATAACTGTTAAAGATATTGACTTTTAACCACAAATCTCATATCAAAAGGTGACAGAAGAAAAATCACATGAGCATATTAATTGATGCAGGAAATATTGACAAAATTGAACATCTACTTATAATTTAAAACTCTCAGAAAAATAGGAAGATAAGGAAACTTCCTCAACTTGATTAAGCATATTTTAAAAATTCACTGCTTTATTCATAATAGCCAAAAATAGAAAATAATCCAGATGTACTTTACTGGTGAATGGTTAAACTGTTATACATCTGTGCCATGGAATACTGTACAGCATTAAAAAGCAATGAGCTATTGGTATAGGTTGCATCTCCATTATCTGAAGTGCTTGAGACCTGAAATGTTTCAAATTTTGTATTTTTTTCAGATTTTGGAAGATTTGGTTATATCAATTACCAATTCAGCATCCTTAATTGGAAACTTTAAAATTCAAAATGTTCCAATGAGCATTTCCTATGAACATCACGTCAGTGCTTACAAAGTTTCAGATTCTGGAACATTTGGGATTTCAAATTTTTGGATTAAGGATACTCAGCCTGTACACACAATAACTTATATGAATCTGCAGCAATTTATGTTGAATAAAAAAAGAAAATCCCAAAGGGTTACATGCTGTATGATACTTGAAATAACAAAATTACAGAAGTAAATAAAAGATAGTTGTTGCTGGGGGCAAAGGGTAGAGAGATAAAAGAGTATGGCTATATAAGGGCAAATTGAGGGATCTTTGTGGTGATAGAAATGTTCTATATCTTGTCTGCATTAGTATTAATAACTTTGTAGTCTCATAGTTTTACAAGATATTGCAACTGCAGAAACCAGATAAAGGTGATTGGGTTTTCTGTGTGTTATTTCTTACAACTGCATATAAATATACAATTACTTAAATAAAAAGTTAAATAAGAAAAACAATGTAATAAATGAGGTTTTCACTGTAGAATTTGTATTCTACAATAATAATATACACATGTGTGCACACAGACACATCACACACTATGGGAGGGGGGCAAAAAAAATGGAATTATTTTTTGGAGGGGGGCCCCTTATAGTACAGGTTTTCCCCATGAGGTGAGTGTTCTAGGAACTCATTGGCATCAGTGTACCTGCTAGTGTTGTAAGAGACTACATTTGGCTTCAGTGCTTTTTTTTTTTGAGATTTCTTTCAGTGCATTTACCC
The DNA here is from genome assembly GCF_000164805.1 of Carlito syrichta. NCBI lineage: Eukaryota > Metazoa > Chordata > Mammalia > Primates > Tarsiidae > Carlito > Carlito syrichta. Next base: position 634,339 of record NW_007247208.1, read on the forward strand.
ATTTCATGATGGGTGATTTATGAATGCTCCTGGCCACACTGCACTAAGTGTTCAGCAATTTTTTACCACAAACAGCCTGGCCCCCATGCCCCCACCCTCCCTATTCACCTGACGTCGCTCTGAGTAACTTTTTTGCTTGTTTGTTTCCCTGAATAAAAAAATGTCCTCAAAGAGAAGTGTTTTGCTAATCTGGAAGAGGTGAAACAAAAAATGGCAGAAGCATTAAAATGCATCAAAGTGTACAAATTCAAAAACTGTTTTGAGCAGTGGAAAAACTGAAAACTGTCTTGATAGGTCTATTGCAACGAATGAAGAGTACTTTGAAGGTGACTGAAGTTTAAACATGTAAGAATAAATACACTTTTTAAATAAGCAACTTCTGGGGTTTCGGGGAGCCCCTCATACATCTGCATTATTGCATATAATTTTCTATAAATATGTATTCACACTTTCATTCTGGTTTAACTTGGTCAAGTTTTCTCTCTTCATATTATATTCTATCACTTTTTTGAGGGTGTTAAAATGGTGCCATGTTCGTTGATGATAATTTTTTTTTTTAAGTAACTCCTTGGCAAGATCAAAATCTGTCAATCCTTTATCAATTCTCAAAAATGTGATTCAAGATCTACTCCTCCACGAATTACGACATCCAGGAATCACAGGTCTAAATTTCTATGATAGTATTGTAGTTAAAAATATTCTCCTTTGTATATAGACTCCAGTTCAGAGAGCTGCACAAAGTGATTGTCAAATACATGTAGTTATTTAACAATTGAGTGAATTTGACTGAAAATCCTGGCTCTTCATTCTAATCCTAGAAAAAAATTAAATCTTCAATAAGTAAGAGGATATCTTGCTTCCTACTGGTGATAGCCAGCATCACCTCAATTACTTATGTAATCATATACTGGGAATAATGTGCTATGTAGTAGAATGTTCTAAACTTAATAACGCCTTTGTGTTGCCTCACCCTTCAACTCCACTTCAGCATTTAATCATCTTAATAAGTTATTTCTTAATATCCCACTCAATTTCAAATATTATCCTTTATATATGTATTAATAATGTATTTTTCATATCTAATATATGCAGTGTATATTTTATAATATATTATTTTAAATATATATTAATATATTTATTCATTAAAATTAAAGTTTTTAGCAATGCTATTAAAAGTTTACACATAATAACTTAAAACAGTAAGTTAAACTATTTGCTATCTTGACCATATTTAGTATTAGCAAAATGATTATGATTTTTTTTACAACAAACATACAAAATGACTAGTATTTACCTTTTTTATTACAAGCAGGGAAAGATAATCATGTTTAGGTTATATGTAAGGCCAATACAGTAGACTAATTTTCTTTTTTTGTATGTGTTAAGAGTCTTACTCTGTCGACTAGGCTTGAGTGCAGTGGCACACTCACGGCCACCCCAGTGTCGACCTGCTGGGCTCTGGCAATCCTTCCGCCTCAGCCTTCCAAGTAGCAGGAACTACAGGCACACACTCCATGTCTGGTTTTTAGTTATTATAGAGATGATGTCTCACCAAGTTGCCAGGGCTTGTCTCAGACCCGTGGGTTCAGGCAATCCACTCGCCTTGGCCTCCCAAAGTGCTGGGATTACAGGTTGAGCCACCATGCCCAGCCAGACTTATTTTCTAAATTGTTTACTTATCACTTTGGATTTTTGTAACCTAATGACTTAGTTCCAATATAAATAATGAAGATTAAAAGATGTTCTCAATGTGCATAACTTTGCAGGAAACATTTCTTCTTTTACGAAAATTTCAGTTTTGGAGATGAAACATTCTTATCAACCTATTCTAATGTTACTTTCTCATGAATTTGTATTACTAAATGTATGCTACACACACACGTAGTTGGCCACCTTATTTCCTGCTATACTTTCTAATTTATCATTAATTTTATATCAAATTTTAATAGATTTACTGTTAATATTTATAATATGAGAACATATTCCACCATTTTATATATATATATATATATATATATAAAATAATAATCTATATGGAGAGAGAGAAAGAGAGAAAGATAGAAAGGACATATTTTAAATTTATTACTTCAGTATTCCCTAAGGTATATCAGACCAGAGACTGGAATTTACAATTATTAGAAATTTTAAAAGGTTTAACATTCGGAACTTAGACACCTCTTGATAGGACGTAACATGGATTTAATATAACCAATGAGCAGCCATTTTAACATTGCCTAAATCACATGTTTCTAGCAGTTCACTTAACTTACCCTCTAATCACTAGCTAAGGACAGAATCAGTTTCTCATAGGTAGCTACTGATAGTTGCTTTACCTCTCCCCAGCTTGTTACTAATTAGCTTTTCTTTTTCAAGTATTTGCCTCCACCCATAAGACCCAGGTTAACCTAATCAGCCCTTCCTGACTTTTGTAACAGACAGACCCCCCCCCACCATGGCAGCAATCATGTGATTAACCCACTCATCTGCCTACTGTCCATCACCTGACATCAGTACCTCACTTGCCTACCCCTTGTGATGATGTCAAGCAGACCACCACCCAACCATCTTAATGACCTGTCCCCATCGAAGAGAAATGTTTAAAAGCACTCAACCTTGAGCAGCCATTTGCCATTGCCTTACTAGACTCTGGTGTGGCCATGTGCTCTTTGAGCTTGTTTCCTGGCTTTGGCCCCCCTTCTCTCTCTCTCTCTCTCTCTCTCTCTCTCTCTCTCTCTCTCTCCCTTCAGTTTTCTTTCTAAATAAACTATATTTTCCAATCTAACTTCTGCACAATTCTTTGCATCTTTTATGCAGCATCAGATGGCACATCTGATACCCACACCCCCAGAAGGCCTGACCTAACATGTTGGAGGCCCCCCCGGGAGTGTGACCTAACAACCTAACACCTCTATTAAAATGTTTTTCCTAAACATAAAGTCGGTCTTCTCTTCCTTATAAAGTGATATTTTAAGTGACATTTTCTAGGAAGTCTTTCCAAAGTAGCTTAAAATAAAGTAAACCCTCAATAGTGATTACAAAATAAATTTTCTTTCCCCAAATGTTTGCATTAACTGAGATATCTATGGTCTCTTATTAGATAATGTGGTTTTATCTTCCAGCATACTTATACAAACCAAAATCTTCAAAAAAATAATAATAAAGTTATTTTGTTGGGGATTTTTTAAAGTATGCCTTAAAACCTGATTTTTACTATTTTTTTTTTCTTTAAGGTGAGAGGCCCTCCAGCTGCAGGAGCCTTTAAAGAAAGACCAACCAAGCCCACAGCATTTCGAAAATTCTATGAACGAGGTGACTTCCCAATTGCCCTTGAGCATGATTCGAAAGGAAACAAAATAGCCTGGAAGGTAAGTCAGGGCACAGCTGTGACGGCCAGCTGTGCTTGCTTAAGTGACATCTCCCAATGCCAAACAAACTTGGCTGCTAAGTAAATAAACCCGAGTAATTTCTCAGCAAATGGAAGATGGTGGGTAAGCTCTTAGAGAAAGCCCCCCTGTGTCAGTCGTCCACCTTGACTAACAATTAAATTACAGCCTGCAAAGAAGAAAATGACAGAGTTGCTTTGCCTTAGAGAATTGTCTGCTGCCCAATTCATCTCTATTTTTATGAGATCCTGGCAGCCCAGCCAGTTTCAGGCAGTCCATCAAATGATGGAACTGGCGGCCGGATTCGGAGAGCAACAGCCATTTATCTCCCCCAAATTTCACCTTCCTGCAGGACACTTCCAAATGGAAGCTTTAATTACCTAAATGGTAGGTCAAGATTGTCTGCTCTCTGGAAATGCAGAGTAGAATACAAAAGAAGGCCGGTCCCATTCCGTGCTCTCCTCTCCGTCCGCAGCCTGTGTCAGCCTGCGCGATGCCTGTCATACGCGCCCTGTTAGAGGCTGACCTCCACCGCCGAAGCCATTACAGCACAGACATTTTTCTGACAAAAGGTTAATTGGCTTCAAAATAAATGTATTGCCTAATGACTCCATTCTAATGTGACTGTGTTTCTTTCTAAAAGGCTCACTGATGTTATTTGTAAAAACTTGCCAATCTCTTAACAGGAGAAGGCTTTTACATTTAATTTGAAAAATGAATGCTGATCTCTAACCGACTTCTGCTATTTAATTATTTTTGTTATCAATGATTTTGCTTTTGGTGATATTTATCACCTAAAAGGGCTTCTCTGCCTGCACTCAGCAAGTCAGTTGCACACATTTGAATATCACATCAGGTTAAGGAAAAAGTTTTGGCCCAAAATCAGTTAAATTAAGCAATTGTCACATTTAACAAAATAGTCCAGAGATCATGTTTGAAGGCAAATTAGAAATTGTTTGTAATTAGTAAGACATAAATTAATGTTAAAAAATAAAATTACAAATTGAAGAATTCATTAAAGTAATAACTTAGAAAAGTACATTAAAATTAACTTTTTCCCTCTTCTGTAAAAAGAACTTAAAGAACTATTTGCATTATATCTAGTGTCTTTGAAAAATATTTTCATATTATCATCAAACATTTATAATTCTTGAGCATTTATCTAATAATCAGCTATTGAACTTAGAATTATTCCAAATTACAAGATAAACCTGGTGATATTCTTCTTATTAAATCTTGACATAAAATTTTTTGGGAGGAGGGGTGAGTAACATTTAAATCTTCCTTTAATCATCTCTATTAGAATGTGAATTTGTTATGTGAAAATAAACATGTGATTAAAAAAAATTAATAGCGAGTATAACTAACTTACATATTTTAGTCTTAATGTAAGTACATATTCCCAAATTTTGGGGACTTGGGGGCTCATTTCTATTTGATCAGTTGCATGGATTTTGTGTTTGCTTGTCAACATACTGGCTCATACAAGATAACACAGTAGAGTGTCTTTAAAACCCGGTTCCTGTTGAGTAAAAGAATATGACATAATTCTTTATAAAAAGCGAGTGGCTTTTGGTGTTTTAGGTGATTATAACCTATGATAAATTGTATTAATAAGAATTTTTATAGACTTATTTCAACTTGTTCAAGTAGTTTTAAGAGCAACTTTTAGATGTGTCAAGAGACTAGAAAAAATTATCTTGAAAATAAGTTATTAATAAAAATATAGTATGAATCATTTTTCTTTATCTTTGATAATCCAATAGTCAGCACAGATATATACTGCTTTTCTTTTTTATGGTTATATTAATTATTTTAAGCTACTATTGATTATGGTACTGATTCAGCAAGCTAAAAAGTAATAAAAAGAAGAAACAATTTATTTGCTGTCACTGGTAGTATAATAGCATAAATTTAGAAAAACATCTTATTCTAGAACCTGTAGATTTCTATCTTTTAGAGGTTTACCACTACATTTCAATTGTATTGCTGTAACATTCAAAATAAGACATTAAAATTATTAAACACAGGCTTGTGAGCAATCTCTCCATATTTATTCCTTGGCTCATTTGCCGTGGGGACAATTGATGCTAAGTAGGAGTAGGGGACTTTTCTAGGATGTCATTCCTAAGGAAGGGGCCTTGGATGTTAAAGGAAGCAGGGCCACCCCATCCCCCCCCAAAAAACAAAAAGCAAAACACCAAGACCCAGCACTGTACTTCTCTGTGTGAGGGCAGAGTGCAGGTCTCTGGTCACACAAATTTCTCATCTCAACATCATAGCTTGTACCTCACTGAAGACCCCTGAGTAGCAGTGCTTCCCCAGGAAAGTACGGGTCGTCTCTTGACACCACTAAGGACACCCTAAGGACTCCAAGGTGGTCTGTGAGTGCCTGAAATGATGTGCATAATTAGATGATAAGAAGGTCCCTTTGTTTTATCAGTGTTTCAGAGTTCCTGACATGGGCTACCCCAGGAATGCAGGCATAGCCCAGTCTGTATAGGTTTGAGGATCTCTGCCCCAAGTCATCAGATTCCCCTTCCACTGGTTCTGGAACAGCTGACCCAGTCTTCACCATATTAAAAAACATCACATATTCTTGAAATAACAAAGGCAGTCTATGGTAAGACCTTATGAATAATCTAGTAAGGTTAAAAAATAGAAGAGTCGGAGATGGGTAAGTGTCTGCGTGCTTAAGATTCTCAGCCCACATCCTGAACTGACATAATAGTTCCGTGCATGTGGAAATGGCTGTTTGTTCCACGTGCCAGAACATCATGGTAGGCTGCATGCCATGGTCTCTCTAGTTTAGTCTGTTTCTTATGGCATCTGTAAAGATCGGAGCAGTGTCCAATACAACTTTCTGCAGTGGTGGCAATGTTCTACAGCTGCACTCTCTAACACCATGTACCTGGCTAGATGTGGGGGTTGAGCACTTGAAATGAGCCTACTGAGACAGAGGAACTGAACTTTAATTTTATTTCATTTTAATTAATTTTAGTTTAAATAGCCACATGGTTAGCATATTACACTACCCAGATCCTGATTGAGAGATAATGGCAGTCTAAAATAATTGCCTGAATTTGCTACTCAGATAGAAGGCCATAGCTATGTTAGAATTACTTACTAAAATGAGAAAATGGGACTTATATACGCATTTTTTTGTTACAATTGTCTATTATGTCATAAATTCCTTGACAAATATGAGAAAAGTTTTGGAAGATGTTTGTAGTGAAAATTTCTACTGATATAAGTTGTTTGGTTTTGAAAGATGAGTAGATGGCAAGTTCATTAACTATGAAAGATGAATAGCTCTGATCTCAAATATGAAACCTACCAGGCAAGCTCTGGAATACTTTAAAATATTTTTTATATATGTATTTTCTAAATATGGTTAAAGAATTCTTGATTATCAATTATTATAGCCATAAAAAAGCATCATAATTACTTAGACAAAAAGTTTTAATCTGCTTCCCTTGCTACGTTTTTCTTGTCTCCACTAACACTCAAGAAACATAACTGTTTATTTTGTTGCTGATAACTTCAATATTCACTGAAGTGAATATTCATTCTAGCAACAGACTTGAAAAAGAGCTAAGCAGACTAGATAAGTGACAAAGCAGACAATCAGATGAACAGTGAAAATTTGAGCTTTCTCATCTTAAATTGCCATTTATCAACTTCCTGTACTTCTGTAATATGAGTCACATGCTCACAAGGTCTGCCATCAGGGTAGGGATGGGGCTCTACCTAAAGGCTTTCTGTACGAATATTCTGGAGAGTGAAGAAATGCTGCTTAAATGAGGAGTAAAGCCAGACATAAATATGGAAGCTGGTCTTTTGAGGTAGAGTTTTAAAACCAAATATTAAAGCATGAGTCATAAGGAATATGAAATTATATAGAAGTTTACACAGCTTTCTTGTAAACTGTCCTCTCACTTCTGCCTCTAGGCAGCTTCCACCATTTCCCCACCCCCCCACCCCCAACTCAGTTTGCCAGGACCTTCAAGTACCCTGGGATCAACTGCAGGACTACTGAAGCCTCTCCTTCTCCTCCTCCTTGTCCTCGTTGTCCTCCTCCTCCTTTTCCTCCTCTCTTCCACCTTCTCCATATCCACCTCTGGCTTCTCCTTCTTTTCTGCTTCTTTCTCCTCCTTTTCCTCTTTCCCTTCCACTCTCTTCCTCGCCTTCCCATGCCTCCTCCCCCTTCTCCTCTTCTTCTTTTTCCTTCTTTTTGTTTGTCACTTTCTGGGATCCATATTTGTCCTTATGGTATTCCCAGGACTAATTTTAGGCAGAGGGGCTGGGAGCCCATTCTAGTTCTCTATCTGGCAGCAGTCTGAAGCCATTTGGTGTAGTCACCTGAATTAATTAGAAATACGAGTTATTACTTACATACTTAGTGAGGAACAAAAATGTGAATCATAGGTAGCATTATGAAACTCATCATTTTACTATAAATTCTGGTTCCAAGCCATTGTTTTAAATAGTATGATAATATAAGTTATTTTGAAATAGTCACTTCAGTAGAACCCTCAGGAGAAAGCATTGGAGAAATATACCAGAGCCACATTAGATTTTTAGGAATAACTATATGGTTTATAAATCATTTACTTATTTTAAAAATGGAAGTAGCTACAACTTCACAAAAGTGTGTCTAAATTCTTCTACTTTAAAGGCATTTTGTTGTAATAGATATTGATATGTCATCTTTCTCCATCTGTCCATGATAATATCTATATGACAGTATATGACATGTACTAAGATCTTGTTCTCCACTAAATTTCTATTAAACAGACCTAAGAGTATCCCAGATATTAGAGATATTTGAATAAGAAATGGATAACCCTGTAAACCCTCTAAGCAAATCAGCAACTAATACCAACTCTATTACAAATGTAACAAAAACCATAAACCTCTACAATTAAAAGGAGAGAAGCTCAGAATGGACTTGTACTTTGCCTCAAATTCCCCTCCCAGCACCTTGTGTTTCCTCACCTGGCAAGTCACAGTGTCCTTGTCCAAAGTAGGATAGTTACCAGGGGACTTTCTGAATTCTTGTTTTTTCATTCTTTTTTGATATATAAATGATTTTCAGTAGCCACTTATATTGAAATAAAATTAATAAAGCCTGAACTGATCCACATAAGCAGATTCATGTGAGGATGGAATAGCTTTTACTCACCGCCCAACACATATCTAAAGCATAATTCCCTTGACTTAACATAGTAATTATGCAGTTACCTGCTAATTCCCCTAAATTAATATAGTAATTATACATTTACCAGTGAATTAAAACTTGGATCACAAGACTTTGTTTTTCTGTTTAAAAAAATGTCTTATTATTAAGTTAATCAGGCAACTATAAACCTACTTTTAAAATACTTTTATCAATAAATGTTTATAGAGATGTGTTATTTGTATATTTATATTCCACAATATTTCAAAATGGATTTTAATTGTCTTTCAAAAAAACTATAAAATACATGAAGTCAGCATAAATAAGAAAGATGAAAGTGAAAACCAGATAGAAACCAGAAATGGAGTCAATAACAATGTTAGTAAAAATAGGCATATCCTGAAATCCTCGAAGGCAGAGATCTTTGTACTTCTGGTTTGCTCACTGACTTATTCTAGAACCTAGTACTCTAGTACTCTGCCACAGAGCATGTGCCCACTGATGCTTGTTGAATGTAAGAAAAGCATACTGGAGCTTTTAGGTTTTATTTTTCTAGACACTTTCACCACCATGTCTCTTACCCTCTTGGCCTCAATTTTCTTATCTGTAAGTGACAGTCATGTACCAGGTGATCCCTATGATGCATTCAAATTATGAGAGTTCAAGGAAATTGCGGCAAGTTTGAGTCCACAGGACTTTGGGGTCCAGAATGATATGCAGTTGTTTCGGGGGAGGGTGAACTTTTATCGAATACTACTTAGATTATGCATACATTGTTTTCCCAATAGCTACTCATTTCTTAAAAGTTTACTTTCAAAATGATAAACAAGTTAGTTTCCCTTTTTAGAGGACTAAAAATATATGCCCAACTTGAATATCCAAGTTAAAAAATGCTGTGCATAAATCAGATGTTTACATTGGTTTTTACATTAATTCTCTGATGACTGATGACTCCATTCAGTAGTTCTTCTCTGGTATTTCCTCCTCTTTTCAATTCTTTTCAGTTCTTTTTATTTCTCAGCAGCACTGATATTAATGGACTATATAAAAAAAAGCTCTATCAGTGTGATTGTTTTCATTGACAGAACTGATGATTTCCTAGTAGGAAAAACAGTTATGGAATATAATTATTATAAAAGTGTGCACACATGTTCTTACAATTAAAATCAGCTCTGAACCATGATAGCTCTTATCTGTAAATATTATTATATTTTAAAGTAAATCACACTGTGATATGATACCCGATCCTTTCACCATCAATATAGTCACAAGATTCTATAATTTAGATTTATAATTTCATCCCTTGGTACCTTCAATTTCTTAATATTTCAATTTCTTAAGGATTCAGAAAATAAATGCTATGTCTCTTGCCCCTAAGGTAAAACTGATACTGACTTTTGAAATCTTATAGGCAAATTTATTTGGGTTGTATAATTTGTTTCATCTGAAGAAGAATTGGAGTTGTGCTAGGCTTCTGTTTCTTTTGATAACTGCCAAAGCTTGAGTTTGGATAACAGACCTTACTAGAATTTGCAAGGCAAATTTTACAAGAGAAGTGACAATTTACCTGATTTTTGTACCAGAGAGCTACCACGTTTCCACTATTATTTCCTTTGTGATTAATTAATAGACAGAGTTGGTTTTAGAATTCTTGAAAAAATAATCCTCTGACAATTAATGTGCTAGTCTGTGTTTTTTGGAGGAGAGGACTGCATACACAATTAATGCCGTTCTTTTATTTGATGTAAATTGCTATGTCTTAAAAGTGTACAGCATGACAATACAACCATGTATCAGAAATAACTTTAATTTAAATTGGTTAGATGACCTCTGAAAGCTAGATGGAAGATTTTCTGCTGAATGGGCTCGTGCTCCCTGCTGCCTGTATAATTTATGTGAGAAATTAGTGCAAATGGTTCACTTTTATGGAGCAGAGCTGCTTGTAGCAAGCCTGCAGAAACAATTTTCCCCCAAGCCTCCATCTGTTCTTCAAACTAGGGCATATGCCATCTCATCGAGCTTGAAAGTCAACTGATTTATAACTCCTGGAAAGTGCATAGATTGAAAAGAAAGGTCGACTGCCGCTCTGTGACAGTGATTTGTTAGGCATTGGCTAAAGACAATTCACATTACCAGGGACCCAAGGGGAAACAAGCAATGTTGTAAGTTTCAGATCTCAGTAGACTGACAACTAGAAGAAAAACAAATCACTCCTGCTTTTTAAGTTAGACGACCACCACTGTTGAAAAGCAGGAGAGGTCTTGGTAGTGTGAAGAGTGCCATAGCTAAGATACCCTGTTGTCACTTAATATCCCATAAGGACATGTGTTACTGCCACCCTCCCAGTGGCAAATGTTGCCATTTTAGAAATTATAGGTACTCCATTGATGAATGGATTTTCCCTATCTGCTCAAAATGTAGATCTTCAATTCTGTTCCAATTAGTAATTTAATGAATGGTTACCTCTCTTATCACTTATCACATATCTCTTCTGAAGCATTATTAAGATCAAAATTTCTTTGACAGGTGACAAATGGAATAAGATTGATGGTATGATTGTAAACAAGAACAAAATCATTCTTTGATGTTTTTATTTGAGTGGTCAAAGTGTCATCTTGAGATAACAACTTTTAGTATATTGATGTTTTTGTTCTGTCTTTTTTCTACATGTATATATTTCATATAATAATTTTTAAATTACTGAATTTTATTTGTTTTGGGGGGATTTTTTAATGGTTAAATATTATTCCATTGTGAATATATACCATGTACAACTAGTATGGAAATCAGTATGGAAGTTTTTAAAAAAAACTAAAAATAGAATTCTCATATGATCTAGCAATCTCTCTACTAGGTATTTTTTTTCTTTTTTTCTTTTAAAGATGTGGGGTACAATTCAGGATTAGGTATACAAGTGGTCATTGTACAGGTAGAGTTTGGGCCTCCCTTTGGTCCCCACTTTGCCTGGTTTGATATCAGTTACCCTTATTCATATGATAAGTTTTAAGGAACTCAAAGGAACATTCAAGTTCCAAATTAAGAGAGGAGAATGATAGTACATATTCTGCCATAGGAATTTTAGTAGTTTTCTCCAGCTTCACAACCACAAAAAAGATAATCATCTTTTAATATACAATTTTAAGTATTCAATGGTCATCATCAGGCCTTTAGAAAAGATCTACACCAGCATGTTTCTCTGTATAGATCAACTTTCGTAAGACCACACATGTGGCTTCTCCGGTACTAATTCTCACAGCATGGTATCCAACTGCATAAGTGGAATTGTCATTATGAGCGTGTCATCAGCGTCTTTTTGAGGAGAATAATGACCACTTTTTAAAAAGTTCATTAAATATGAAGCACATTTCTTGCTGTTGGCAAAGGTATAAAAATAGACACAGTAAACAGAATCATTTTAAAGCCAATCTCTACCCCTAATCTAAAGCACCTCTTTTACAACAAATAACCCTACAAAATTTCCAAGATTTGGTTTAATCTGAATAAAGGAAAACCCATAAAGCTTCCTTGCCACACATTCTCAAACCATACTTTTTTTTTTTTTTTTTTAGATTTCTCTCTCTGTTAATGCATTTTTTAAAGCAATTTTATACAAAATAGATATAGGTTGAATATTTCTGAATCCTTGAATATCTTAAAAATATATACATTTTCAACTTTCATGTATATGAAACACAATTTGATGGAAATTAACATTCTTAAATTAGAACTGTTTCTGTTCATATCCCTGTAGACTGTAACATCATTGTATTCTAACTTGATTACTGAAAAATTAATACTAGTCTGACTTTTATTCCTTTAATGGCAATCTGTTTTTGTTTGTTTGTTTTACTTGACAGCCTGAGTAATTGTACAATTTTTATATAAGTAAAACTTACTTTCATGTATTTTTCCTTTAATATAGTAAACTTATTGTCTACTTGAAACTTCTTAATTGAGGAATGTTTTGTTTTATAATATTTTTGATTATTACTGTGTTGTATGTAGACTTTGTTGTATGTAGACTATTGTTACTACTATGTTGCATGTAGACATTGTTGTATGTAAACTACATATTTATATTTTGTACTATCATTGTTTCCCTCAATAATTTTATTTCTTTATCCATTCCTTTAAACTTCTGGGAGAAAGTTCTTATGTTTTCTATTTTCTTGAGTCTGTCCATTACTGCCTCAAGTTCAAATTTTAACTGTACTTAGGTAGACTACCCCACTGTCTGGTATGAGCATGTTTCATCTGGCCCTGTTCTGTTGGCCTAAAAGGGATCTTCTGTAACTTCTGACACTAGGATAGATGAAGTATACAAACACAGATACCTATGATCCCTAAAATGCACAGGTACCAAGCTCTGTCTTCCTCTGCCCTTTCCTGTAGCATTTTGCTTGTGAGACACACTACTTTCTAGGATAAAATGCAAAGTGTTACCAGAAATATCTGTCCTTACTTCCTATTCATTTGTTTTCTGAGAGTTGAGTGTGCATGGATGTAGGAGGGGTGAATGGAAGTGGAAAGTGCTTTGTTTAAAAGGGCAGCTACTACCAGGTTGTATATTTGTGGCCTAATCCTTCCCACCTTTTTATTCCAGACCTTCTGCTTCTGACAGGGCAGGGAAGGGGACGCAGAAAGTGTAGTAAAGATGAAAAAGCTGCCTACTGACTTTTGATTGGTGCCTCTGGCTGCAAAACATACATTGACTATGAATTATGGTTTTTAATTCAATTCCATCGACCTCATTATCTGTAGAGATTCCTTTAATTTCTGCATATGCATTTGTTATTGGACTGATTTTCAGTTGCAAAGTTTTCCTCTTTTTCTGTATCTTCATAGATAATGCTGTGGTATGTTGGGGGAAACTGTGTCAGAGATTCCTGTCAAGATGCTATTTAAAACCACTGAGTCTGATTTATTTTTGCACATTAGTGAACTATATTCCATTGTGGAGAAGTAGTGTGATAACATCGATACTTAGGCAACAGTGACTTGTCCATTAGTAAGGGAATTGAATACTTATAATACACAAGACACAATGCTAGGCCTTGTAAACTGGATGGCATGGGTTCTAATCGTAAGGAGCGAATTGGCTGGATTATATCACTTCTCAGAGAAGAAACTAAAAGTGTCCAAAGAGTTTGTATCAAGTCTTACAGCAGATACTTTCCTCTTGCATAGATCATAATTCTTAACCCTTTATGCACTATGTGTTAAACATGGTTACTTTAATGATATGGTTTCAAGTAATTTCTGAATTTTTCAAATTGAGAGACTCTGTACAATTTTTACCAGTTTATAAATTGATGTCTATTTCAGTGAGTGCAGTTTGCTGACACCTTTACTTTTCTCATATTTCAGTATTTTTGCCATATAAAGAAATAATAAATTTAACCTCAAAAATGACCTGCAGGTGATCTATCCTCATGCCTCTATATCAAGCTATTGTAACAATTCCAAGTGTCAGTGAGATATCACTGACTCCAAAGTTCTACTCTCTATTTTGGGTGTGAATTCTACAGATGTATCCTGCTTGGGATTCAGTCCAATTTATACCTAATGACTTCTGGAGTCATGATTAAATACAAGCTGGACTTTCTCATTCCAGCTACCATGTCTCTCCATTTCTTTTTTCATATGTTCTCTCTCTCTCTCTCTCTCTCTCTCTCTCTCTCTCTCTCTCTCTCTCTCTCTCGATCTAATTCACTGTGTTTCATTCTAGATGATTTCCTCAACTCTGTCTTACAATTTAAAAATTCACAGGTTTAACCTACTGTGTAATTTGTCTGATGAATTTTTTCTTTCAAATTTATTTTCAATGTATCAATTCTGGAATTTGTACTTGTTTGTTAAAGACATCTGATTGTTCTTATTTTTATAATATTTTTTTCTTGCTTTGTGGTTTCTTTTACTGTATTTATCAGGTTATATTTTTAAATATACTCATTTCAAGTTTTTTTCCCACATTCATCTACTATCTCTTGTTCCTAGGGTGTAAATTTACACTTACCTTTCCTTGGGAATCCCTCATGCCCTGGGTTGTGAAGGCATCCCTATTGGGTGCTTTCAAATCTGTCTCTATAGGGCACAGTTTCTAAACTAATTTTTATGTAAATAAACCTTCAAGTTTCTTCACCAGGATACTACTCACCACTTTAGATTTGAGTTTCCTTTTCAAATACTAAGTCTGGGAACTTAGTATTTACCTTTCTTACTTTTGAGAATGGCTATATAACTTCTTATCCAGCATTTATAGCTTTTTTAGTGATATTGACCTGAAGTCTTTCCTTTAATTCTGTAGGATAGTTTTCTCAACTAGCATAGTATCATAACTTAGATGCAGAGAAAAAGACTATCTTGAGATATAATCTTTCCTCAATGTTAGACCAATTCTAAAACTTTCCCATATAAGAAAGTCAATTAAATAAAATATACTTTGTATTTCTCATGGAATTTCCTTTATTTAAGCAAATGTTATAAGCTAATGTGTATCGCATGATTGTGTGTGTGTGTGTGTGTGTGTGTGTGTAATCACATACATGTCAATTAAAACTGCTAAGATAGCAAAATTTGTGTTTGGAAAAATTATGAGAAAAAGTCTTGTGCCAACAAGATTATGTGCCAACCCACAACTCTCATTTTTGAATGTATATAACATGTATATGTATGTGTATTTACATAAGTAAACACCTTGTTTCTATTTCAGCACTGGAGTTAAAATTCTAATTTTCATACTATAAAATTTAGCCAACAAATTAAGGTGGGTGGAATGACCCCAAGGAGACCTTTATCTTCCCATTATTCATATCTAGTAATAGTGAATTTCTTGAGAAGCATTTATCTATGAACTGAAAAACATCTTTAAAATGTTTTTTATTTACAGTAAGTTGTAAAACATTTTACTAAACATTGTTAAGTATCAACAAAGTATAACATTGAATTGGAAAGAATTTTGTTTTTTGAAAATAATCTTCAAAGAAAAAAACACTGTAGATTTATTATTAATTCCTATTTTTTGAAGAGTTGCTTGAATAATGAAGTATTTGTATATATGCAACAGAAGATTGTTCATTTACATGCATTTTTCTTTATATTTGTTAATGCATTATGAGAAGTGCTAGTGTATAATATTGAAATCATAAGTCAAAAAATACAAAAGTTAAGATTTTTATAATTCTATTTGGGAATTTCTAGCTTTTTCTTCCTGTGTGGATTTTACCACTGCATTATTATAACTTATTACATTTAATAAGCTAACAATTGGGACTAGCTTCAAATCTCTAGCAGCAATTTAGCAGATGGTTCATTTCATGAAAAAGAAATGTGAACTGTGATGACTGTGACTGCCCTGTTGGAGAGATGGAAGAAAGGGTGAAAGTAAAATGTATTGGTTAGTTGAAATATTACTAGTAATGTTTTGTCTGGTCAATAATATTAGAATGTGGCTCAATTTTCAGAAATAATGAGCTCTACAACTGAATGAATACATTCTCTATGGAATATACTCATATGTAGAAAACCTTTTTGATGAGAAATTTCATGTTATTGATGTAAAACATCACTATTTGGTTTCTTAAGCAATCTCTTTGGTTTTGCTGCCTTGTACTTTATACATCAGAAATCTCAGTGTGTATAAATTACCAAATGTACCCTCTTGTTTCTTGCCTCTGAACCTGTACTCATGCTGGCCTCCTCTTGAATACCTTCATTGCCTCCACGTCTGCCTCCACTCAGGACTTTTAAATCATCTGCTTAGACTCAGCTCAGGTCTTATGGTCCTTGAAAGTCTTTCCTAACTTTTCCAGGCAGGATTGAATACTGCTTTCTGGAAAACCAGTACACCCTATTGCTAATCTCATTGCTCTGTAAGATAGTAGTCTGTTCTTGTGTCTTCCCTCATTATGATGACTCTAGAAAGGCTGGAGCAAGTGTCACTTAATTCTGACCTACCACAGCCCCTGATTCAACATGAATAAATATTCTAAGGCTGATGTTCCAGGTAATTCTTTAAAATATTTCATCTTTATACAGTTCGTATACTTTTGTTGGTTTAATACAGTAGCAATTTGAATTTTCATCTACTCAAGATCCCAAAAAAGTGGTGTTTATCTATGACCTTTTAATTTTATTAACAAGCCTCATAGACCTTTTGATAACTCTGTTTATTTTTGTTTTCTTACAGAAAGTAGTTTGTAGCCCTTATAACCTTATAGTAGCAGCTCCCTGAATATTTCTTATTGCCAATTAATAGTATTTGTTTATTTAAACTCTAATGGCCTGATCATATTTAAATTGTGTTGCTTATGTAACTTAGTAAGAAGCATCCATTAATTTAATAGGCAGAACTTGAATACCCACTGATGCTGGGCACTGCTCTGCTCTAGAAATATAGCAATGAGTAAATCAGACAAATTCTCTGTTCTCATGGAACTTCCATTATAGTAGGAGAAACTAAACAACCAAGTAAATATAGAGACTGTTAAATGGTAATATTATGAAGAAAAACAAGACAGGGTGAAAGATAATTATGAGAGGATAGGGGACAATTGTATTGGGGTAGTCAGAGGACATTCCTTTAATATAGTGACATTTAAGTGGAGGTCATCTGATAATATTATCTATTTTTTATGAGAGTCTTAACTTGCTACTTTTCCCTGTTTAAAATGTAGTGATATCAAAAAGAATAAAGTGTTAAAGTGAAAATATAGCAAAAATAGCCAAATAAATAGCGTGTTTTCAGGACCTGTTACTGAAAAATCAGTGTAAGAGTTATAACACAACACTAATAAATTAACAAATTATATTTTAGTTGAATTCTTATTCCTCTAAAACACTAATTAAGTGATCACGAATGACTGTGTTTTGTACATTTAGACATACATATTTTATGAGCATATGCAAATACATATTTCCTTCGTGAAAAGTACTTTTTTACATTTTAAATATAAGAAAGCCTAAATAAGCAAGTAAATTCATTTGTACATCCTCTTTCTCTTTTCTTTTGAAAATAAACTCATCTCTAGTGAGCAGATTTAGAGAAACAAACAAGAAAAGATGAGATGGACACAGAAATATTATATCCAGATTGCCTTTAGAGAGGGCACCAAAAAATGGGCTTCTAATATAGGCAAAGTACAGCCTACTGGAAAGATTTGTTTACACACTTTTGGAAACACAGTATGATGGATTCATAGCGTAATGTACTTTTGGAGGTACAAGCCTATAAAAGCATCTACTATGGCACTTGCACAATATGATGTGTCTGAGAAATTAATATAATTAAAAGAGATGTTACTGAGTATTAAACACATGCACTATTCATTTGTTTGTTCTAAGCATTCTTCCATCTGTCACACATTTTTGGTGGTTGAAATTTATTAGGTAAAGTGAAAGTCATTAGTGATACAGGCATTTGTGCAGTGTGTACAGTGAGTCTTAAGTATGCTCATGAGCTGCATGGTGATGTTTCAGTCGACAATGAACCATGTATACAGTGGTGGTCCCATAGGATTATAATGGAACTGAAAGTTTTTTTAGCACTTTGTGATGTTGTAGACACACAACACATTACTTTTTCTATGTGTAGATATGTATAGATACACAAATACTTACCATTGTGTTACAAATTCCTACAGTATTCAGTACACTAAACTGCTGTACAGGCTTGTAGCCTAGGAGCAATAGGCTGTTCAATGTAGACTAGGTATATGGTAGACTGTACCACCTAGGTTTGTGTAAGTACACTCTATGATGTTCATACAATAATGAAATCACGTAACGATGCATTTCTCAGAACGTATCCCTGTTGTTAAGCAACACATGGCTATAGAATGAAGTAAAAAGCAACCTAGATCATGCAAAATTACTTGTATTTTGGAAACTATAATTCTAAACACCTGCCTCATTATCGGCCATAAAATTAATATAGAAAATTTGACATCAAAATGATTATATCAGAAATCCAAATGTTGTACAATTAAGTGCTGTACATATTTTTAAAGTTTAATTTACTTTATAAAATTATTTTAGCAGCACAAATATGTTCATCTTTTTTAATTATTATTTTAAATTAGAGACAGGGTCTCAGTATATGGCCTAGATTGGATTCGAACTCCTGGGCTTGAACAATTCTCCTACCTTAGCTTCCTGAGTAGCTGGGGCTACAGGCCCATTTGTTTCTTAATATAAACCTGATGAGAGTTTTATAGAAAATGAAATGTAAATATATTACCTTTTTTTTTTGAAAGAGTTATTAAAATATTTAAATATATGCCTTTAGCCTGTTTTTGAAAAAAAATGTGATCAAGTCCAGATTCTGACTGCTAGAAAGCCTCCACTGTCACCATAAGGGAGGACAAATATCTTTCCTTACTCATCCTAGGTTCATTGCTGAGGCTCTTATAACAAAAGACAAATTAACATGAGAAAAGTGTACACATTTATAATGTTTAATATAAGTTGTAAGAGACATGGGAATCTTCAAAAGGAAACAAAGAAACAGTTAACCCTGAGTGTTGTTTGTAGCGGGATGGACGAAGAATGGATAGTTGTATAGAAATATGTTAGGCCAAAGGGGGTGCGATCTAATGGTGGTGGACTGGGGGGACTTTGGCAAACCCTTTTTGTTCAGGCCTGTCTCTGTGACCCTTTGCCTTCAGAAATAAGGATGTTTGTTTTCTTTGGAAGTAGGGAAGGCACCTTGCACATAAGTCTTATGACCGGCGTCAGAGAAGACAGGAGGGAGAAGGTCAGAGAGGACTTCTTGCTTCCTCTGTTTCTTAGTATGTAGAATATTTGGGGGTAGCGTATCCTTAACATCATCATCACTGAAGCCGTATTTTGGACCTTAGGTTCTTTTGCACTTCTTTTTCATTCTTATTTATTCAAAATCAGTATAGTGTTGAAAGTTAACAGAAAGGGCCAGTGTCTTTGTGGCTACAGTAAACAGAAGAAGGCTGTGGTCAGCTCTCAGAAGGTTGTCATGATTCAGGGCAGATGGATTAAATATTGGTTGGATATTGTTTTTTCTATTCTCTCACCCCTTTGCCCCCATTCATTACTGTTTAACAATGCCAATACAGTGTCTAGTTTGAGTGGACTACTTTTGAGGGACTTAAGCAAAAAGCAATGTTAAAAGAGAGAAGGTCAGGCTGAAGTGTGTTAACTTGATCAACTGAATTTTCAGGGATTAAAATGTGCAGGTTCTTGGGCACATGGGGAGAATGGTTGCACTCGGTCAGGTGACCAGACCAGAAATCAGGTGACGTCACTGGCAGTTGTAAGGCTTTTTGTTTTTCTATATCTCTCACTTGGCATGATCCCAGCCTGTTGTAAGCCACTCACCCACGTGGCTCCAGCCATACTGACTTCCTTGATTTTCCAAGAAGACAAAAAGCCCAGATCTTCCCCAGCCATCATCAGGAATGCCTTTCCCTGGCTTGTGGTCTAGTCCCAGCTTCAAGGCTGCTCTTTTAAGTAGCCATCAAAGGATATCAAAGCAGCTGTCCTTGGCCATCCTCTGTAAAATAGCACCCATTCTCATCCCCCACCCCCTAGAGACACAAGTGATGTTTCCCCAGAACTCAATACCGTGCCTGTCCCAGGCAAAGCAGTGGAAGAGGAAAGGCAAACTATCTGTGGCTCTCTATATCATCTAGTAATAGCTTCGAATGATTATAGATAAGAAGAATTAAAGGACAGTAATCTAGTTGAAAGTGTGTAGGCAGGGTGGGGGTAGATGTTTTACATTAAAACAATTTTTACTTATCAAGAACATAATTGTTTGGGTGGTTTTGGTGAAGGAATTGATGAGCTGAAGGTGATGAAGTTGGGGAGAGAGGATTACGATATCTTAAAGAATCTCTTCTAAAACTTCCAGCACACGTATTCTCAGCTCTGTTATTAGTCATGAATTTACTCATTTATTCAAGAAACATGTATTGAGTGTCTTTGTTACTGTCAACATCTCCAGTGATCTCTTTAGTCTATTTTTAATCTGCTTCACATTATCTCATTCTGCTTGCTGTAAACACTTACCGGGTTCTGGGTTAATCCTATAGAGAACTGCTTGTTATTCTTCCAAAGTAAATACTTTCATTCTTTCAAACTAGAAGAGTACAATTTTAATGGTAGTATTTGGGGCACAGTGACAAGAAGGTAGGGTTTAGAGGGTAAGAGAGAGACAGGTAGAGATGGAAGGTCTTTAAACTGTACCCTTGCAAGTTGACACACATACTATTTTTTTATTCTTTCTAAGATCTGCATGATTAATGATGTTCAATTTATGGTTATTGATTTTCATTATTTGATTAAATATTTCATTCAACAAGTACTTGTTGAGCATTTGTGATTTGCTAGGCACTGATTAGTTGCTGTGCATATGCTACCTAAATCCTGTCCCAATGGTACCTGGGTTTCTCAATATGATGGCATCATAAGAATGCCATATCATAATATTCCTTGGCACTAGAGAAACTTGGCAACTTTATTTTCTCTCCCTTTGATTAAACTTCCTCTCTTCTGTAATATAAGTTAGGTTTTAGAAGAAAGTAAAGGTAGTTAAGCAAAGAAATTTTTAATCAATAATTTTTAATGACTGTAAAACTTTAAAATGTCATATCAGTGTTTTAATCTACATGGACTGGTTGTTTCTAAATTTCATTTGAAATAATTGAATGAAATTACTTAAAATTCTTGCTATATTTGGTTTAAAATTGTTTTGACAATTGACTTTTCTTAGTGGCATTTATAGATTCTAAACAACTTTTACCACATCCATTATATTCTTTAGTTTCTTCTGGGATTTGCTGTGTAAAAGAAAGTGAGAACAATGTGGCTCACGTTATTCTGATAATTAACATCTGTGAAGGACAAGCTCCTGCATACATTTTTCTCATAGTGAGAGGGAGTGCACAGAAACAGAATGATGCATCTGTTTTAATATTTAAAATATTTTTCCCTTAGGAACTGAACCACTAGCTTTTTCCCATAAAAGCAGTCTTATTTATTTTTAATTTTTTTGCCCAAATAAATATAGAAGATGATTCCAAATAAACTATTTTGTTAGATAATAGTTTTCTTTTCTGCACAACAGAACCAGTGATTTGCAATTCTGATATCTTTTTAATTTCTCTATTTCTCTTTAACAATTATTTTTGCATAATTTATAAATGAAGTTTTAATAAACATTTGAAAGAAGGAGTGATGCCACCTTGATTTGTATCAAATTTCTTTTACTAGACCTTTCTCAATACATCTAGGCATAGGAGCAGGATTTTAAACTTTTCTCCCTGTGGACTAATGATAATGAGTTGAATTTCTCGTCATTTTCTAAAGAATAGGCTCTATAGCCTTCCTTTTATTGGTTTCAAAAGACTAATTAGCTTTCTTTTGTTACCTAACCATAGCCATGTAGCTAACTCTCTCAGCACTCTTGGAGAATGGTACTACTTCAATACTTAGGTAATATTCCTTCTCTTTATCAAAATGACTTCATTTTGGTTTGATTGTTCTAGTAACTACACCATTTGGAGAAGATACTAACAACACTTATTCCCACTTTTGATATCTGGAGTTCTGTATTTCCTTTGCCTTGATAATGTGTTTGTGAAGTTTTTTTCTAGAATTGGAGCATTGTTTTTCTCTTTTAAAAAACAATATGTTATTTAAATTGAAAATCGTAGGATATAGTTTTTTTTCATTATAACAGTTTTATTTCTGTTTTTAAAAAAAATTGTGGTAAAATACACATAATACAAAATTTACCATCTTAACCACTTTAAAGTGTACAGTTCAGCAGCAGTAAGTACATTCACATTGTTGTGTAATCGATTTTCAGAACCCTTTTCATCTTGCAAGACTAAAACTCTATACCCATTAAACAACTCCTTCTCCCCACCACATTCCCTGCCAACCACCATCCTGCTTTCTGTCTTTATGAAAAGGACATAATGAATTTATAAGAGATTTGGTATATGTTAAATGCATAGTTAAGGTTATATTTTATATAGGTTATTGGCAATATGAACTCTACATGTTTAAAAAATGGGAGAATAGTTGTTCAGTTATAGCCATTGGGACTTAAGTAAAAAGACTGTACCTATATCACAAAATCATTACAACATATAAAATTTATAAAAATTAATTAGAAATTAAACTATCAGGATAAAAGTATTTTTAAATCCTGTCTAAAACTTATATAATACTTTGTATAATGAGCTCATACATAAAAGTTATAAAACCTTTAAAATAATATAAATTGTTTTAGGCATTTGAATTACATACATGTCATTTACAAATATGCTTTTTAATATCACTCATACCAACGCACATGTGTTCATGTGTATGTTTGTATTCAATGTACATTTTTACCTGCAAAGATCCTGTTTCTCACATCTTTACTAAAATTTAGAATTGTTTGACTTTTTTTTTAAATTAATAATTACAGAAGTATCTAGGTAGGCCTCAAGATCTTTGACCCTGCTACCAGCCTCTCCCAAAAATGCTACTTAAAGAAACTGTACTATATCATAGTGTAGGTTCAATTTCCATCCAGACCTTTTTGCTAGTATTTATTTTATGCTACTTCATGACATATTAAAACCCCAGAGGTGTGATTTCATATTAAGGAACATGATCAGGGCTTATTTTGCCCTAATGCCAATCCAAAATTTGATTCTAATGTCAAATGTAGGAACTAATTTTAAACCAAATAAGTTTTTGTGGTTTACATAAAGAATTAAATCACCTTTACTTTGGAATATTAAGTTAAAATAAATTATTGGACTAACTTAAATGAATATGCTTATTTATATTTTTGCTATACTGCTTGGCATCATTCCGCTTTGTCTCAAAGACTTATCCAGTGCTTATTTGGTTACTTTTTTTCATTTTCCCACTCCCTTCCATTGTTTGAGGCTTAGAATAAATTACATAAGCTAAACTATATTATTTTTTCATTATCCTAGTCTTTTTCTGATGATGAATATACTTTAGAAATTGCTTATTTAATAAAACATTGTTTCATCTGTCATTCCTATCTGATTTAATATGCAAAGTATACATGAAGTATTACAAAAAAGAATCTTTACATTAAATTTTATTCTGTTCACCATTTGTCATTCTTTAATAACTGTTTATAAAGAAAATAGCATTTCTAAAAGTAAGATATGATATGATACGGTCTTTCTGTCTATTTGTAACTTAGTAATAGAGAAGAAAGCACTGCCTTGAGTCATTAGAACATAAGAGAAAGTCATTATTTGATACACACCTTCAAGTATAAGAAGACAACCAAATCACAAAATGGTAAAATGGGCTCTATGTTAAAGTATTTCAAAAATTTTATTAATAATATATTTTATAAATGCTTATTGAATTATACATCTTAAAATGTATTTCTGATTATATATCTTGGCAAGAAAAGAGTTTATGAAATTCTATTCTAAGCAGAGAAAATCTGTTTTTTGCTGTGTGGAGTTATATGTTGTACTTCTATAATATGTGCTTTTAAATTCTCTGTTATCATCTATATGAGCTTGTTTTTTGAGGAAAGAAATTAGCATGGAGCAGTAGTTCACACCTGTAATTCCAGCACTTTGAGACACGAGGTGAGAGGATCTCTTGAGCCCAGGAATTCAACACCAGCCTAGGCAACATAGCAAGACTTCATCTCTACAAAAAAAAAAAAAAAAAAT